>NC_062226.1:15168287-15469866 GCF_902686445.1 Sciurus carolinensis | reverse complement strand
TTTATCGTTATATTTATAACTGAGTTACGCTCTTGAATTAAATTTATATCAATATAGCATAATTATAAGTGTTATTGAATTTTTATTAAAATTCTAATTACCTATAAATTATCTTCTAATACTTTAAGTCATTTGTCTGAGTTTTTAATGGTAGTCTTTTCATGTCCTGATAATAATTTTCCATCTCCCAACTTGGATGTACTTTTTTCTGTTCTCCAAATGCAATGGCTAATACTTGTAGAACAAATTTAAATTATAGTCAACACAATATTTTCTTTGCCTGTTCTTGCTTCTGCTTCAAAATTACTAAGCTTTTGATTAACATAGGGCTAAGAATAATCTATTTAATATTTTATGAAGCATCTATAAAACCAAATATAGCTAAATTTTGTAATTGATATCTTTTGTAATCGATTTGTGTATTAAGATAACTATACACTGAGTTTCTTTTGCTTCATTATGATATGAAAATATTAAATAATAGTAATTTCATATTTAATATCATATTTAAAATATTATATTTAAAATAGAAATAAATTTCCAGTTACTTATGATGCCTCAATTTTTAATATCTGTAAAGGTGGGTTTTATTTGCTAAGAGCTTAGGGATTTTATATTAATATTCAGATTTTTCTATTTTCCCTAATTACCTAATTTTACTGTCAATGTTGTCCTTCTCCAGTCATCCTTCAACACAAACATACACTTTTTCATATTAGGTAGATAATGGATAGTCTATTTTTTACAAAGCAACAAACTTTCATTGTATTTGTTCATTTTACTGTTTCTATTTTCAGAATCATTAATTTCAGTTTGACTTCTTAATTCTCACCTTTTGTTTTCCTTACATTTATTTTTGTTTTCATTTTCTGACCTTTTAGATGAATGATTAGTTTATGTATTCTCATGGTTTTTTTGCATCGTAATGTGCTCAAAGCTATGAACTATTCTCTAAGCTTAATTATAACTCTGGTACAAGGTGTGAGATGTGGCATTCTCGTTATTGCTATTTTCTAGTTATTCAGTAATCTCAGTGGTGCTTTATTCTTTACTCTGGAAGTTGTTAGAGGGTGGAATGGATTGGATTTGTGAACTTGTCCCTGCAGCTACTTTTAACTTTATTGGAATCAGAAATATGATCTTTTAATTCCACTATTTTTTTCAATTCTACTATTTTTTAATCAATTTTGGGGTGCTAATAGTTAAACAACCCAAGATTGAGACATTCAAATGCCCATGGACTCTCCTTGTACATGCTCACATGTACTTGCTCTTCTCTGGTACGGAATTAATAACATCTGCTTTATTAGTTATGTTTGTAGGTCTTGTTATCTTATCTAATTTTTTTTCTTTTACTTGATGTGTCTTTCTTAAGCCAGGAATTTAATTAGAAAGCCCTACCAATATTGTTTTTGTGCAATAATTTTGACACTTTCTGTACTTCTTTTTGAATAACAGTGTTAGGATATTGGGTCCAAAAATTCATACCAATGAGATCGCAATTGCTAAATCATTAGGAAGTATGTTTTTTTTCTTATTTAATCGTTTTAAACCTAATTTTGTCTTATGCTGATAGGTTAATTCCTGACTTCTTTGAATAGTATGTCTTTATTCAGTATTTTAGAACATGTTTGAGAGATAATTGTATTAACTTCTAATTCCATGCTGCATTTAAATCAGTATGATGGATTTTTATCAAATACGATGTGAGTTCTTCCAATCATAATTAATGTGTACAGTTTTTGTTTAGTTCTATTATTTTATCTTGAGTTAATCTCTGATTTTTTTGCCATTGGATTTTCTATTTTGTTTTTTAGCACTTGCTTCTTTGGTTCACTTTGTATTTCTGATTTCCTTCTAATAAGTTGAAAGTTTCCTCAACAATAGAACAACTATTATGTTCATATTTATTAAGAATATGTCTAAATATGCTTTTCTCATTTTATCAAACATAATATTTATAGAATCCCCCCACCATAATGAAAACAAAGAAAAATTAATACACATCTGCCTGTGTATTAATTCCTCAGTCTCTCTTGTTATCACTTCCTTCCCTTGTTAGTCTCATTTCCATATATATTTTTTCATGGTTGATAGCACTTAATGATTTTCATAGTAACATAAATCCCAACCATTCTCTAACCTTAGTCCTAAATTAAAATAAATTCAGTGCCTAAGAACTTTGTGGCCATATTTCCTCCATTCTTATGCATGTTACTATGCTTCGTTTCTTGGTTGACTGGATTTCATGACCATGTCTTTTTTCAAGTCAGGAGTTTGGGAGACATTTACTCTGAGTTCTACCATGTATGAAAATGGTTTTGAATACCTTTATTCTTGAATACGGATTTCCCATGCTACAAAAATCCTCGGGTCACATTTCCTTTCCCCTGGACCAAGTAGACATTGCTGGTATGCATTGTTACACTGCTGCATCACATGTTTCCTGGAAAAGAACAGGTCTGATTATTCTTCATCCCCTTCCCTGAGGTTGGGGATGGGCAGAGAATCATTTTATTGCCTTTGGAGTCCTTCTTTGTCTTCGCAAATTAATAACCTACACTACTATGTTGCACATTAAATCTGTTTTTGTTTAGATGTTTGTCAGTTTGTCTGTTGTTTGTCAAATCAACTTTTCTAAGCCTTGGGACACTCTTGCACTTTGTACATGTATTTCTTTAACTCAGTATTTTTTTATTTTGCTATAAAACACTGTTTCCTGCATAATTTGTTCTCTTTTACAGGAACATTAATCAACCATATGTTTGCTTTCTTCTAGATTGTGTAGCTATAATTTTCTTTTTGATCCTTTTTACTTTTTTCATGTTATTATTTTTCTAAACCTCTCCTCCACAACCCTGTTTTTGGTGTTCAGAGAAGTCTTTAATTTTTTTTCCTGTCCTTCTCATGGGGTTCTGATTTCTTTAATCATTTTATTTTCTCCTCCAGTTCTTTTTCATTTAAAATTAATCCAACTCTCTTTTAGTGTGTAACTCCATTATCATCTTGTTTTCTTTGTTTGCACTGCTTTTTGGACTTTGTTCTTTACTGAAGTTTTTTTTTTTTTTTTCTTTCAGACATGGAAATAATTTTTCACTGAGTATTTTAAGAATGCATGGTCTTATTTTATTCTTCTGATTTTACATTCTATATTGTTCTTCTGGCTGGTTTCAATCATGTATTTTGCTCTGAGCATGGAATTAAATTGTGAGTCTATTCACGTTCCTCCATGTTGTCCCTTATGCTCTATGTCATTCATAATACAAAGCCACAATACCAGATCCTATTATGTTATCAACCATGTTTGAATGGAAGCTCTTCTTCCAGTCTGCCTGTTGCTTTATGTGAAAAGAAGAGGGAGTTGGAGAGTTGGATGCTTAGTAACTGGGATATTGATTAAATTTCTTCCTCACTGAATCTCCTATGTCTTCTTATCTGGAAGCATTCATCTCCTTAGTGATCAATTTCTGTTTCTGAAAGAACAAGTATCCTATGCTTCCCTGGAAGCACTATATGGCCAGCGTTCTCTAAGTGATAACTGAGATCTGTTTATCTTTTCCTCCTAATTCTGTCATGTGAAATACATTACAAAGATTACCTAGTGGTGATTCTGTGTTCCAAGGAGGAATGCAGGAGATGGATGCAAAGAAGACCACTGAAAAGGCTACTGTTGCTGTGCCCAAGAGGTGAATCAAGTCAGAGATTTCATCAGATGATCATTCAATTTTCTAATGAGGGAAGATTCTATACAGCCTACCCCCCAGGCAGCTTCTCACCCACTCTGCCTGGGGCTCAGGTCTTCTTTCACATCATCAACTAACCCTGATTTTGCCACAGTCCTGCCTGGAAAGATAAATGCACATGAGGAGGATCTGCTAAACCACTTGAAGCTTTAAAGGGATCCCAAGCAACTAAACACCTGTTAGAATGAAGGATTTGATAAAATACCAAATGCTGGTGAGAATATGGAGCAACAGGAACTCTCATTCATTGTTGCTGGGAATGAAAAATGATACAGTCACTTTCACTGATAGTTTAATGGTTTCTTACAAAACCAAAAGTAGTTTGCACATATAGGTATCCATCCGACTTATTAGAAAGGATTTTCCCTACACAAAATCTTCATCTGAATATTTATAACAGCTGTATTGTAAATGTTTAAACTGGAAGCTACCAAGTAGGCTTTCAATAGGTGAATGGGTCAATATACCAGCACACCTATTTAAGGGAATGATTAAAGGAAATACATCATCCAGCTATCCAAACCATGGATGAATCTTAAACACAAGCTATTAAGTGAAAATCTCAGTCTGAAAAATCTATATACTATATGACTCCAATTATAAGACATTTGGGAGAGTAATTTTTGGACAATAAAATCACACTCTGTTCATAAAATAAAATAAAATGGAGTGAAATGAAATGAAATGAAACAAACCATAAACCTATTTCGATATTGCCTTTAATTACTGGAACAAGAAATCGCAGCCAACAAGTTATTGAACAACTGGAAGGGCAGAGACACCACCAGCCAATAACAGCAGACTCCAGGGATGGTGATATACAGAGGCTTCATGCCCACTCTGCTTCCGGAGAGGAAGCCTCAGCATTCACAGCTTCTGTCTCCTCTCGCTGGTTTCACAGCAAGATTGCAGGAGGCTGGAACCAGGTGACTCGTTCCAGGCATCATAATGTGGTCTACAGGGAGGTACAGACTCCCAGATTTGACCCCTCAACTCCTCAGCAAGACCTTTCTTCTCTTCTTTCCACAAGCAATCCCCAAAAGCCATTTCTAAGAGGGACACGTTACCAGAAGAGAATCTGGAGTGTTGTGTAGCTGGAATAGAGCTATTTAAAAAAAAGAGCCATTTGAAGGAGAGAGAGAATTTTACTATGTTATGACACTGAGATTTGGGGATTATTGCAGTTAGGACAACCTCCCTAACTGATTATTCATCAAGGTATTTGACATCTATTCTATTAATATTAAAATATTAAGCTAAGATTCAAGTTTTAGAAGGGTAGGGCAGAAAGAAGACAAATTAACACCTTCCTGATTGCAGACTGGACTCAAGTGGGGCTGCTCCTTATTTAAAATGGCACTTGTCACTTCTAGAAAGAATACCAAAACCTATATTAAATGAAAACTCATCTACTGTGTCTAGTTCAGAGAATTCTGAATTGCAGGCTTAGACCTGTAATGATAATTGATTACAGAGATGAGTAGCTTATTAGTTATGAGTTATATTAATATAAGGAAACACTTCTAAGGTATTGTAAGATAATTGATCTCAATTTTTTGTTCTCACCAGCTATATATGTTGATCATTTGACAAAAAAAAAAAAAGAAAGAAATGGAGGTTTAAAGAGATGAGACATGAAGCTCAAGTTCACACACTTAGTTAGGAGCCAAAGCAGAACTTGCAAATCAACATGTCTGACTCTCTAATCCAGTGCTCTTTCTTTACAATGTGCTTTCCCTGAGAAAAATTATATACATATAATTTGTTACACACACACACACACACACACACACACACACACACACACACACATGCTCCAGTCTCCAGAGGAGTTATTTGGGTCAATTCAACCCCATGTTTATCTCAGGAATTAAGCACCAAAGTTCAAAAAGGACCAGCCAAACTCAAAGAGCTCTTTAGATTTCCCAGCACACTTCCTAGACAAACATTTGAGGCAATTAGAATGAAATGCAGCTGCCAGGCTTACAGCAGGCAGTGCTGCAGGGTGGTCAGAGCAGGAGCTTCACATTGGATGAACATTAGTGTGAATGATACCCTTGCAATTAATAGGCTGTTGGATCCTAGGCAATTTATTCCATACCCCTGAGCATCAATCTGTGATTATTTATGATTGAAAAGTAAATTTTACTTTTCAAATGCAGGGAAATTTACCTGGCATAAATAAAATATTCAATATTGCTGCAATAATTGAAATATAATAATTCTAACATTAACTAACTGGAGTCAGGAAAGTTTTATCATAGGTATTTAGTGCTAGTTACAGCTTGTAGGTCACTGAGTAACTACATAGTCCATTGTGGTGAATATAAGCTGCCGTAATTTCCATGATATCTTGGAGTTCCTGGAAAACATGTACAAGGGCAGAATCAACATAACTTTCATACTTAATAATAATTTAATAAGAATCCTACCATAATATACAGAAAATAGGTAGTTTCTTACACAACTTGAGAAGTATTCTTGGCTCACTTTATATCCCAAACCAAAGTCAAGATAAATTTAACTGTATTCAGTGGAGATGGTCTGAAGATAAATTTTAGACCACTGGTAAGCCAGATTCTCACACTACCCGCCAAGTCCTCTCATTTGCACATGTGAATATAATTCAGCTTTACTTAATATATACCTTATAGGGGGAAATATCCATTAAATATTTTTAAATATTAGTGATTTTTTTAAAAAATTATTTTACATGGGTGATAAAGAATTCATCACAGCCATTCTAGTTGGAGTAAGATGAAATCTTAGAGTTGTTTTAATTTGCATTTCTCTAATTACTAGAGATTTTGAACACTTGTTCATATATTTATTAATTGCCTGTATATCTTCTTCTGTAAAGTGTCTATCCAGTTCCCTGGCCCATTTATCAATTGGGTTCTTTGTATTTTTGGTGTAAAGTTTTGTAAGTTCTTTGTAAATTTTTGAGTGCTCTATCTGAAGTGTGTGTGGAAAAGATTTTCTCCCACTCTGTAGGCTTTCTTTTCACATTATTGATTGTTTTCCTTTGCTGAGAAAAAGTTTTTTAGTTTGAATCCATCCCATTTATTGATTCTTGCTTTGATTTCTTGTGCTTTGGGGGTCTTGTTAAGGAAGTCTGGTCCTAAGCTGACATGATGAAGATTTGGGTCTACTTTGTCTTCTATTTGGTGCAGGGTCTCTGGTCTAATTCCTAGGTCCTTGATCCTTTTTGAGTTGAGTTTTGTGCAGGCACACTTGTACATTGCTGGTGAAATTGCAAATTGGTGCAACCACTATGGACAGTAATATGGAGATTCCTCAGAAAACTTGGAATGGACACACCTTTTGACCCAGTTATCCCACTCCTCGGTTTATACACAAAGGACTTAAAATTAGCATTTTATAGTAATGCAGTCACATCAATGTTTATAGCAGCTCAATTCCCAATAGCTGAACTGTGGAACCAACCTAGATGCCCTCAACAGATGAATGGATAAAGAAACTGTGGTATATATATATATATATACACAGTGGAATATTATTCAGTCATAAAGACTAATAATATTATGGCATTTGCAGATAAAAGGATGAAATTGGAGAATATCATGCTAAGTGAAATAAGCCAAGCCAAAAAAACCAAAGACAGAATGTTTTCCCTGATAAGTTGATGATGATGCATAATGAGGGTTGGGGAGTGGGGCGTAAGAGAAGAATGGAGAAATTTTAGATTATGTAGAGGGAAATGAAAGGGAGGAGAGGGCAGGGGTATGAAAAATGGTGGAATGAGACAGACATCTTTACCCCATGACATGTATGATCACATGAATGGTATGAATCTACATTGTGCACAACCATAGAAACGAAAAGATACATGATACACCCCATTTGTATACAATGAATCAAAATGCAGTCTCTAAAAATTAAAAAAAAATTAATTCATTAAGAAAAAGGAATTCATCCCAGAAAATATTAACAAATATGAAGTATGATACAAAAATCACCCTAAATCTTACCAACCATATATATGCCACTTCATTTTTATGTGTGTCCATTGTTTTTAATGCATACATATTTATTTAGGTACAGATACAATATGTCTGTATTATATTTAGCATTATGAACCAGGGTGGATTTGTTGAATATTTTAAAAGATATGAGCCTATCTTTCCCCCAATTTTGCAGAATAGCAAACTGAAGAGAAACTTTGCCACCTAGGAAGTTATTCCGCAAAGAGCAAATCATTAGCCTGACTGAAAAATCATAAAGAAAACTATTTATATGTTGGTGGCCCTTTTAGAATGCCTAAAAGTGATTGAGAACACTGTCTTTGAAGCAGGTGAAAACTTTTCCTCTCCCTAAAGTCTTATTTCCACTACTAATTTACCTAGAATTTTATTTTTACTTCTAGAGAATAGAAAGTTATATTTTAGTTCAGCCTGAGTTAGCGGAGTTTGAATTAATGAGACTTGTGTGTATTTAATGCAGCTTCTTAAAGCATGTATTCTTCCTGATAAAATCACCTTGGGATGAAGAACAAAACAGTAACAATTAAAATATGCAACAGCAGAGAGCAAGTTTGAAGCCTATCTAAAGAAATCAATAAACCAACATTACGGCTTTAAATCTTGCCCTGAAACCTAGTGGTGAGTGAATGGTGTCTCAGCTTGGATAAGCAAATCCAGGACCTGGGTTTGCACTGTGATGTACCCCACAGCCTCTAGGTCTCTGGAGGTACAATTTGTGCTCTGGCAGCAAAAACCTTGCATTAAAAAATTCTAGGAAGTCTGAAAGGCAGGTCCAGGCCAAATCCAAATGACCTTGAATTTAGTACAGACTGAGCACAAGAGTGGTGTTCAATAGAGCATCTGATCCAAAGGACCACGGTTGGCGAGGAATCTACAGAGGACACTAGCTGAATCCTGAGATCCTGAGTGGGTGTCAGAAATCATTAGGGAATGGGGCAAAAAGAGAAAATTGAAAGGTGAGGAGAGAATAAGGAGTCAATACGAATGATAAAGCAAGAGTGGATGTTTTGGAGTGCAAATAAGAGCTGACCGAACCAGAACTGAGCCACTCCCTTTGTCTGTAGGTTGCAGAATCACCTGTCTTGGGATGCACAATGTCATGTTTTGTCAGTGTGTCCCCGCTCCTAAAACCAAGGCACTTCATTGTTATAGTCTCAGTATATAGAACAACATTTGGTACATAGCTAATGCTTAAAGAATTTTGATTAAATGAACAGATGAGTGAATGAAACTGAAATGAACAAACAAACAAAAACTTGTGTCTGAAAACAGCATTTTTCAGTCTGCTAAATAGGGTAGGGCTGAGATAAGGCTAAAAAATGTTGTCAGAGCCATGTCTGTGCATCTGCTGCATCCTGACACAATATGAAACAAGCTAGGGAGAATTACAGGTTGAAGTTTATCTTAAGTATCAGACCTGGGCTTTGAGAAATTGTCCCTGGTCTATAGGGAAGCAAATGGCTTTCCTTAGATATGCTGTAGTAATTAAGTTCAAAGAACTTAATTTTGAATTTTTTTCTTTCATTTTAAGTATCTTCAGGATCTTTATCACTGAGAACGTGAGATTTGGAAGTCAACAACAAAAAGCACAGAAATTGCCACAAGGTTAATGCAGATTGGTGTTGGAGGACATGTCCTGGGCTCTAGGACACTGAGAGTTGGAGTCCTTGCAGAATTCCTCATTTGTATAACATTCTTTTTTGTGATAATTTTCTTTCCTCTAATTCAATGGCTGTGTACAGAAGGGCAACCATTAGTCAGTGAGAAACCCTTTCATGCATTTCTCCATCCCCTTGCATTTTCCCTCATACGAAAGTGGAGTTAATGTTCTGGTGGTTGGGTTTGAGAGCGGGTTATCTTTCCTCCCGGGATCTTCCTGCTTAGAGAGCAGTGCCCTGCTCCACTTCCTGATAAGTCACAGGCTTGGGATGGAAGCCCAGCCAGGAGGAGAGGCCTGTGGTTTTTCAAGTTTCTGTGATTTGGTGCATACATCCATAATCCTGGGGTGAGAGAACAGCAAGTCCACAGTGATACACACCTACACCACATCCTCCAACCACTTCTTGATCAATATGACAGACAATTTTTAGACCCCCACCTGTTAGCCACTCTCAGTCTCCCCTGATTTAGAAAGCAGGTGACCTTGGGTCCCTAAAACACCATCAGATTGGGTCCCTAAAACACCGTCAGATTGGGTCCCTAAAACACCGTCAGAGAAGGAACCTATCTCCAAAGAGTCTAGGATTCCTCCTTCAACAGTGGGTATGCCAATGCAGGTGCTCTCTGGAGTGCAAAGAGGGTGGGGTAGTGGACAGTTGTATCAGGTGTGCCCACGGCCACCCTGAGATTGGAAGACGAACTCCAAGAATTCAAAAAGTGTTTCATTCACTGTTAAAAACTGTTACAGAAAAAGGTACAAATTAGAAATAGCAAAGGGAAACAGTCCACAAGGTGAAAATAAAGAAAATCAGAGTCAAGTGTCTTCCCCTGGTGGAGTGTCAGGGGCACCCTTGATTCTCCCAGTAATAGTGTGAGGCAACACAGGTGAAGTTCTCCCCCAGGGAGGCTCACTTGAGCTTTGGTGTTGGGGATTAATTACATAGGCCACAGCATCTGTGTGGCTAGCTTCAGCTACTCTGACTCTAGGTCTACAGAGCAAAAACAGGTATTCACCCCAAATAACACTGCTTAGCAGAAACTATCTGATCAAACTGGTATGGCTACAGGCATATAAAAGCACTCTTGCCAGGGAGAATATCCCAAGGGCTCAGACATCATCTCCCAGAAATGGGTCAAAGGCCAATCCTAAAGACAGGCATTTCTTGGAAATGTGCACCGTTTGAGCAATCCAAGTATACCAAGTTAATCATTTCTGTCCAATGGTCAATTCTGAAGAATTGTACTCATTTACAAGGTGAAGTTTCTCAATAAAATGGAGAAATGCTGACAAGAATGAGGTATGTATTTCAACCAGCAGATTATGGCACTAAAGTGTATTGTGATAACTTCCTGGTCGGGAAGATGGTTCCCGCTTTTTTTTTTTTTTTTTTTCCTGTTTGCTTTAAGATAGCAAGTCACCTATGTGCAGTATCGAGCACATGATAGGTGCTCAAGCTTTGCTATATGAAATTAGGAATGAATAGCTTCAGGAACATGAGTGTGGGTGGTGGACAGAGCTTGGTGAATCCTGCTTTTCCCAAGTCCCAAGGAAAAAGAGACTCAGTCTGAGTTCTAAGACTCAGTTTCCTCTTTGGTGACCTGAGTATGGCCATGCCCTTCTGCATTAGGGTTTCATGACTGTGACAAATACCTGAGAAAGCCCACTTACACAAAGCAAGATTTATTTTGGCTCCTGATTTCAGAGGTTTCAGTTCATACCCTGCTGGCTCTATTGCTTTGAGCCTGAGGTGAGGCAGAACATCATGGGGTAAGGGTGTGAGAGAAAGCAGCTCAGCTCTTCAGCTCATGACAGCCAAGAAATAGAGAGAGAGGGAGGTGGCTGGGGACCACCTCCTACAGGGTCTATCCCCTCCCAGTACTCCATTCATATTATTAATCACCAAATAGATTAATCCACTGGTAAGGTTAGAGTTTTCATAACCCAATCGTTTCCTAAAATCTCCACCTCTGAACATTGCTGCACTGGGCATCAAGATTTCAATACTCTTATTTATTTCAGCATCTTTTGGAGAATTAGAGATTTGTACCTATACCTCAGTGTCAGGTACATAGGTAATAAAATGGGCTTTTTCCATGGGGTACAGTCAGATGTCAACCCCTCCTAGGAAGGCACACTGCTCATCTCTGACTTATCCCTCATATGCTGCAGCATCACCAAAACAAACCAAAGAAAGTTCTCAATAAGGATGTGATTAATCCATACCTTTTCTCTGCCAACAGTGAGGAATATGCCACCTGAGTATGAGCATCTTCTAAATCAGCAGGATTCCTGATGGTTTACACTGAGTATGATAACTCCATTCACTTTGCTTCTTATCAGATGCCTGAAAAGTACATGTTAAGGCTTCAAAAATTTTATTTTTTAATCAGCTTATTACAGAGTTCCATGTACAATAAAGCTGTTATATGGCAGCAGATCCCAGCTGCTGTGAAGAGCTCTTGCAACATGACAGATTCAGGTCAGTGTCATTAACAAACTTCCAGATTGATGCTGCCAGCCCGATGATCACAGAAGATGGCAAATTCCCTTTGCACAGGGGCAGAGGAAAAGAGGATTTGTCACACCAGATCATTCTGCCCATCCATTGGCCTGGCCCAGGAAGAATGCAGAAGCAGATACATCCATTGAAAGGATGTTAAATATCTACAGAGGTCTTGAGCAAAGCATTGGAATGGCAGTCAAATGTTTTCAATCCTAGCTTGTCTCTGTTATTGACTTGCTGTGACATTGGCTAGGTGTCTTTATCACTCTGTGCATCTCTGACTGAGGAATGTAACACGTGACCACTCCATTTTCTTTCTTTTTTTCCTATTGAGCAAATGCTTACTGAGCATATCCCTGATGTGAAGTGCAATCCTAGGGTTAGGGACACAACAGAGGGAAATTTAGATAAGCATGCCCCTTACCTTAATACTGTGCTGTTATAGTTGCTACACCTACTTATGTATAATGCTTATTGGCTTATTGAGCAACACATGGATGCAAGAAATTTTATATTTCTTTGTTTTTACATCATATTATATCTGATTCTGTGTTGTTACTGACCTGATTAGCATGATGAGGTTCTCTTGACCCCTCCCTGAGACATGACATTTATCCTAAACACAAGTGGTTCCAGAACGATGAGGCAAAATATTGGTTCTCAGTCACTGCTGATCTCCACCTTGACCTACTATGGATTGGATGACTTCAAAAGCAGAAATATATTTTCATGAATCAAATGTGGCCCGTTTGGTTTCTTCTGAAGCCTCTCTCCTTGGCCCACAGAGGACCCTTTTCTGTGTCCCCACAAGATCTTTCCTCTGTAGGCCACACATCTCCAAGATCTCTTTTTTATGTCCAGGCCATCTCTTCTTATAAAGATACCAGTTGGATTGCTTTAGAACCCACCCTAACAACCTCATTTTATCTCAATTACCTGTTCAAATACCCCATCTCCTAATACAGTCATATTCTAAAGTGTCAAGGGTGAGGACATCACACATACAAAGTTGGGGCCAGGGGACACAGTTCAGCACATAGCAACCATCACCAGTTCCAACTGCCACACAGACAGCCATTCTTCTATAATAAGATGAGAGTGGTACCCATGAGGCTGTTTGACCCCACCATTGTGATAATCTCCCCGTTGGTGGTTTTCACAGGATGGCCTCTGAAATGAAGATGAAGGTTTCAGAGGCTGCTGGTTCTTCTCAAAGATTGGGAAGGGCCCTCAGAGAATAAATGTTGCATTTTTCTGGTGGAACTTGTGAAAACACAGAAAGGAACCATCAAGATGGATGGTTACCTTTTGTTCATTTATGATTATCCTATATTCAAGAAAATAAAACATAGCTAATCCTTCCATTGGGTATGTTGCTTCATTAATGATAATAATTACTATTAATAGCTCTATTTATCTTGTTTTTACTATGTACCTGGTGCTTTCTATGCATAATATCCTTTAATTCTCTAATCTTAGGAAGTCATTCACTGTAAGGATCTAAATCAGAAATGTGTGCAGAGAACATACTTTCAAAGGGAGAGTGGACAGGAAACAAAATTTATTTTGCTCCTACTATGTGCAAGGTGCTCTTCTAGGTATTTTCTTTCTACAGTCTCTTTTAGTCTTCATAATAACCTCATGAGGTGAGTGATATCTTCATGTAAGAAAGACGAACTCAAGCTCAGAGAGATGAAATAACTTGCCAAAGGTCACACAGTTAAGTCCTGAAGGCCTCAAGGGATGTTGATTCAGAAGTTATGCTCTAAGCCATTACTCTAAACAGATGTATGGCTCAGATGGATTTCTTACACCATCACTGGGCTGATCAGAACTTGAGATAAGACCTTTGGATTAGTTCCTGGGCACTTAGTTGATTCAGACATAGCTGCTATAGACTGTGGGACAATGACTATTCAGGGGATTTTACCTATGTTGAGAAAATGGAAAAAAATGATAGCGAGTAGAGAGAGGTAGCACAATCACACAACATCAGGGTCAGCCAAGAGTCTTACCACAGACAAAGTCAGAAGGAAGAGCAGGTAAAGAGATGCAACATGAACTCAAGTTCAAGAGCAGCATGTAGGGAAGGGATGGAAACATGACCAAAAACATTGCAAGCTCTTCATTCTCCAAGTACACAGGAATATGTCAGAAGACCCAGCTAACAGTTTCATGTACTACAGCAGGGACCAAATGCTGGAAGACAAGCGAAGAATGGATGCTGAATATATTTGCTGGATATATTTGAACATATGTCTATGATTGAAATTTTTCAATGGCTACCCATTGTTCTTAGAATAAAATCTAGAATGCTTCTAGGAGTCTCATTATGCTTCACCCTATGAGTATTTAATACTCTCTTTTTAGGTACTACTACTGTGCATCTCAATCCCCAGTTTGATCTCCTCTCTCTCTCTCTCTCCCCCCACATCCCCACCACCCCATCTCTCCTCTCCAGTTGAACTGGACCATTGCATAAACTTAAACCTACATGGAATAAGATTTCCTTCCTCTCTTTATTCAACTTGTCATATCCAAGACTCTGGTGCTTTCCATGACCTTCCAATCCCTGTTCATTCCAGATTAGGTCTATGTTGTATAATAATCCAGTATAATCTTACATTTCCCTCTCCTTAACATGTATCACATTTTAATTCTACTGTCTGGCTTCCTTGCTAAAATGTCAGCTTCAAAAAAATATCTATTGAGTGAAATAATGAATACGGAGTTGAACTCTAACACCTCTGATCTTCACTAAGGACAATATTTTCTGTGGATTGTACTTGAGATTGAACCTGTAGGTGGTAATCAAGTGCCTGCAGTTGAAGTAGAGCTGGCCTACATGAGCTGCAAACTGGGTAGGTCCTGCTGGCCTCAATTGTCAAAATTCAATAAAGCAGACTCACTAAGTCCTTGCCTTGGCAATTCTCTTAGCACATTAAGTTTCTGCAGTGTTTGAAGGAGATTTAAAAAAGGAAAAACTATATTTTCCCACTAATTTAGATTGAGTATTTTCCTTTTTGCTTCCTGCTACTCAACCTCACCCCTCAGAGGACTCTCCTCCCAGGTGCTTTCAGTTGATGGAGTCTCTTGTGCTGGAGGTGGTGTTTTAAGTGAAGGTTTGGTCCCTTTCACGGCTGCAGTAGCAGCCCTGAACGCACCAGCACAGAGCTTGCTCTGCTGTTCCTGGCTGGGTTGCTAAGCAACAACCCTGCTTGCCTGGAAATGGGGTGAGGCTATACCAAGCTTGTCAGGGAAGAGGACACTGGGTGCAGTTACTCAGAAATCCTTGTCTTACAAATTTAGTCATTTTGGTTTCTGTTCCTAGATGTCATTCTCATTGTTTAAAAACTCTATTATCTCTTCTGATGGCACCCTTCCCTTATTTGGGACTTTAAAGGTAAGTGTTGTCATTTGTCAGTTGTTAACTTCCAGAAGTTAACTCTTCTCCATTCCTCTGCTGGAGAGGATTCCAGGGGACACATGCACACAAAGCAAGGGAAACCAAGGGGCATACTGGAACAATGGTTTCATGTCTTGGTTATGATCCATGCCTGGATCAAAGGAATCATGAAAGCTTACTTCCATTGGATGCTTGCTATGTACCAGGGAGATCTAGGCAGGCCTTACCTACATGAACTCATGTAAGTGGTGGGAATCTGGACAAAAGAAATGTGTCATGGCAACCCAATGCAGCAGGAGTGCTCTCCTCACAGAACAGCAGAAACAGAGGTGCACAGCAGTTCAGCAACTACAGATTCACAAGTTTGTAAAGGGCAACACCAAGTATTGAATCTCTCGGACCTCAGACTCAATGCTGCAAACCTCCCCATCTCATCTTGAACATCTAACACCTATCTTAAATAAATAAATGCAAAACTGAACTGAAGTTACATGCCTTTTAGGTGTCCTGATTTTCTTGCTTACATGATGGGAATAATAGCAACTCTTAAGGATTTGTGAGGATTAAATAAGATGCATATTAAATGCTTGGGGCATCACCGCGGCTCAGGAAACAGTGTGTGTCTTCTTTTCCTCTCCTGTCAATGTGTGCTGAATCCATTTCCTATGACATGGCTGATGTAGAACCTGTTGGGTTAAAGGGTCGCATTTCCATTTCCTTTTTCCAAAGACCATCATTTGTAGAAGCAATGTTTTTGTAAACAGTTGAAATCCCTCATCGTGATATAGTATCTTCATTTTTATCTTTCCATCAATGGAGTCTCAGTGCTACTGAAGGAGGGGAAAAAAAAGCATTGTTTGTTATGACCAAGGATGACAGTTCTGGAACTCAGGAGATCAGGAAGACACAAATAACATAAGTATGGTGACATCAGGAAACTAAACAAGAATAGTCTCTTCACCCTGTCCAATGTACTGTCTTTAGAAGTCATTCTTCATCTCTCCCCTTGGTTCTAAAGATCCTCACTAGTCATGGAGGCCTACTGTAGATGACTCTGAGATGAGTTCTCAGTAGCCATGGACTAGCTTGGTCCAACTCCACCCGTTATGTTGAAATGTGGGAATTGACCTTGCTGACCAGAAGCCTCCTGTTTGTACCATAGCTTTGAAAAATAAATGAGAGCCTTCATTTCTGACCTCAGTTACCCATGCCACCAAACACCACCTGCCCATTTCACTCCCACAGTAAGTCTCAAAGAAGAGACACGCATGCAAGTCAATAGTCCTTTGCCAGAGAGGCAGTGGCCCTATCTAGAGCCAGCAGGAGCTCATGGAACAGTAAGAAATGCATCTGGGCTCTAAGCCAGACACTGCTCTTCCCCAAATAGAAAATCTGCCCTACACAACCTGTTCTTCCTGGGTCCCTGATGAAGCTCTATGATTCAGGTGTCATGTGTAACACTATCTTCTTACACTTGAGTCTGCTTTGTGGAGGAATTTAACAGTTCTGTATTAAAGGAGTAGTACCCTGTGATATTCAGAGTTTGATTATTCTTGTAGATAGTTTTGTTAAACTGCTATATTTTGTATTTATTGAGGAAACAGCCTCTGGCGTAGTTAAGTAATCATAGTTCCATTACTAACTGGGTAGCCACCGACAAGTTATATTAACTTTATCAGATTCAGTTTCTCCACATGTACACTGAAGTGGTAATTGTACTCACCTCTTTGGGTCACTCTGAAGTTAGATATGATGCTATGGTCTATATGCTGTTGCTCACTCAAATGCAGGTGTTAGATTGATACCCAGTGTGTTAATATTCAGAGGTGGAATCTTTGGTAAGTTCTACCATCATGAATAAGGTTAATGCCCTTATAAAAGAGGTTCCAGGGAGTTCCCTTGTCCCTTCCACTACATGAGGACACAGCAAAAGATGTCTTATATGAGGAAGAGGTGCTCACCAGACACCAAATCTGCTGACGCCCTGATCTTGGACTTCCCAGCATCCAGAACAGTGAGAAGTACATTTCTGTTGTTTGCAAATTACTTAGCCTAAGTATTTTGTTATAGCAGCCCAAATGGACTACAACATAGCTTACATCAAATCCTTACTATAGTACTTGACCTATAAATATGCTCAATTGATTTCAGCTATTATTATTCAGATTAATTTTTATATTTGTTTCCCTAAATTATATTTTTTACTGCATTATCTATTTAACAAATACATAGGTTTCTTGTGCCAAGCACTGTGCTAGACTCTTTAAAAAGTGCTGTCTTCTATTTAAAACCATATTAGGGACCACCATTGAAGAAAATCTCCATTTTAGAGAAGAAGAAACTGAATCACAGACAGGTTAGATATCTCAGTCAAGTAGCATAGCTAGTCAATAGCCAAGCTTTAAGCCCTGTTTCCTATCTCCAAGTCAAAGCTCTTAGCCTTTTATTTTTCATGTCAGGAATATTGTTGAGTATAATGGTTAAATCACTAACCTGGGAATTGGAAAATACAAGTTCTAATTCTGTTGTGATAATTGAGGAAATTCTAGGGCCCGGCCAAGCCTTTTAGCTCAGAACCCTTTTGTGCACTAGCAGAGTAACAGGTGACATTATAATAACTTATAATTATGTATTATAAAATAGCAGCACATAATGAACAACTCTGCTAGGGGTGGGGTGGGGGGGCTGCAGTCACCATCTATAAGGTCAACACTCAAATTTAGAGTTGCAACATGGATACTCCTTCTTTCTACTTATCATCAGTCATTAAGCTTCTGTTCAAAATTTTTATCAGAGCTGTTCTCTCCTTGCGGTAAATGATTCCATTTAGAAGTTTTATCAAGGCTACAAAGTCATAATTGTGCCAGAGTCTTTTTGTCCTCTGAGGGAATGATTAGTCCTTGGGGAACCAAGGCAGCTTCAGAAGATGCCTACCAAGAAGGAATTTTGTGTGTAGAGATCAGATATCAACTGAGGGAA
The DNA here is from genome assembly GCF_902686445.1 of Sciurus carolinensis. Taxonomy (NCBI): domain Eukaryota; kingdom Metazoa; phylum Chordata; class Mammalia; order Rodentia; family Sciuridae; genus Sciurus; species Sciurus carolinensis. The sequence goes on along the minus strand of NC_062226.1, from coordinate 15,451,571 downwards.
TAACTCAACTCTTGACTCATGAAATCCACTTGCTTAATCCAAGCTACTTAATGGAGATTTTTCTTTCACAGATTTACCAAACTCTATTTCAAACTCCATGTCCACCCTTGTACCAGATTTAGTGGTCTAGACTCTCTTGTCTATTCAAGAAGCAATACTTACCAGCACATTGGTCTTCATCCACTAAACCAGCACATTACTTTTTAATTTTGAAGCATCTTTCCTTTAGTTGATACTTATAAAAAACATACCTTCTCAACAAATTTAGATCTAGTATATGTTGAGTTTTATTAAAGTGAGCACCACTACTATTCCTATCTAGAGGTTCATTTTTATATTAAGACAGCTTGAGGACAGGATGGTGCTATATGAATGGCTACATTAACTTGATATATGATCCTGGGACAATTCTTATTTAAGGTGGTAAAAAAGGAAACTTAACATATGGTTCAGACTAGAGCAGAGATGCTGACCCAAGGTGTGTAGCATTTCAGAATGTTCAAGAGATATTATTAAGGTATCTGTGAAATAGTGCTCAAAAGTGTATGTGAGGGCACATTTTTATTGGGAAAAATCCCAGAGTTTTTGCATTTCTCAAAGAGATATATAACTCCCTTCAAATTAGAGTAAAATTAAAGAGACCTGTAATTCCTTCCCAAAATTAGTATAAGTTCATGTAATAAAAATGAGTCACTTCCTGGACCATGATTCAGATCTATTCCATTCCATCCCTTGCATCCTTCCTGATTTCTGAGTTTGTTGGGAGGAAAGGACAATTTCAAGCCAAAATGGTCACAGAGCATACCATATGCCTTGATGCAGAATGTTGACAGACCAGATGCTGAAAAGGAAAGTATGACCTTATGCTTGTAACTGCAGACCCTTAGAATGGTTTGGAAAGAGAAAGGATACAGAGATTACAAACTTCACTCAGGCAATCTCTGCCTTCTAGGAATTTTGGGTTGGCAAGATCAGAGTTACTGATACTACGCATGTGTCAGGAGGAGCATGACCTTCACTCCACCTGAGATCATAATAACCACCCACGGATTTGGTTGATCCTCAGTGGAAAAATGCCCATGCATGTGATTTTAGCGACAAGAAAAAGAAATAGAGAGAGAGAGAGAGAGAGAGAGTGAGAGACAAAGAGAGATAGAGATGTTTCATGCATGTGAGTTTCATAATGAAGCAGGTGAAATGTCAGGGGCCATGGCAATTGGGCTAACAACCTTTCACTCTGAGATGATGTAAAGGGAGCTAAACATACAGTCAGTGTTCAAAGGTCTCAGAATAACTGAATATAAGTCCTTAATCTCTGACAGTTGAAGTTTTAAACATTTTTAAAGACCCCTTTAGCTCTAAGAAACTTCAATGCATCCCATTTTCTGTTCATTTCTCCAGATAAATGGACCATTTTTAACCTAGCGTATGTTTCTGTCTAGTGTATGTTTTGTTTTCAGCCTGTTCTGTAATTTGCAACTTACAATCTGACAACCTGTTTTTTACTGATTAGTTTTATCCAGTTACATTTATTGTGATTTTCTGTGTAGAAAGTTTTGTCATTGTATCTGTTTATATGTGTCTGATTATTTTAAATTTTCTCCTTTCCTGCCTTCTCAGTTTTTAATTTTTCCTCTGTTAATCTGAAAGATATATGATCTGCCTCTATTGTATTAGGGGTTAATGGCTCCTCACCCTTTGATGGTCTGATCTCTTCCCCTGATCATTTATCACCATCTAGTGGATCCACATTATCACTTACTTTCCACAGAACAGATAATAGGCTTAAAATGTTTTTCATGGAGATGATTTTATCAATATAGACACCTCAAGAAGTATTGCACATTCCAAATTACATTCTTGGACTTGAATAATCCCAAAGCTTCATTCTTATTGTGTCCATTTGTTTTATATATCAATCTTTTCTCCACTTTGCAACATGTAGTCTCTTGTGACTATAATTTTAACTGCCAAAGGGAGCCTTACTGTTAGTGTGACCCTCTTCTTGCCCTTCTTTTTAATAGGGGCAGATATACCAGGGTCCAGTATTTTCCAATGATTTTACTTGATAGCTAATTAATGGCTTTCTGTGGTTTCCATGGCAATGGCATGCTTTGCTGCCAGGCCTTATCCAAATGGGCATTCTGTTCACTCTTGTGTCTTAGCATCAGCATATTAATCAGAGACTGCAGGTCCTTAGTGCTGCATCAAATTGGTAAGACACTAATTGAATTAAAATCTCACTTGAAGCCTCCAGCCTTCTCTTCCTCCCAGATAGAGGGAAACTCTGTTAGTTCAAAGTGCCAAGCAAGAGGCATTTGGAAATCCACAAAACTTTGTTGCCCTTCATAGCAAAGTATTTTTCTCTCACCTTAGAATAAATTTTTGATGTCTGAATGTTTCTCCTTGAAATGTTCTCTATTTCCATGACCTTACCAATCATTAGACATGGCTGTATTCTCTAAGACGAAGTGATTGAGTTAATGCTTTCAAGGTGAAGAGCAAAGGTTTTTCCCAAACATTCAGTTGGTGAAGTCAGGTGAAGAACTCAGGTTGAGAGTCCTAACTGCATTGTGATGAGGTTTAGGTAGCAAGTGAAGATGAAGATTGTCTAGTAATCTGTAAAGTGCTGAGCAAATATAAGGGTCATTCCATTCAGAAACTACGGAAGAGGGGAAGGTGAAGACGAAGGAGAAAAGAAGGGAAGGCAACTGCAGAAGTCTGAAATTCATTCTCCAGTTCACATAAACTATGGATGATTGCTTCATATTCTTTTATCGAATCACGTAGGTTTACCATTTAAAATAACACTTTTAAAAGTGTCCTTAAGTGTCCTCTTAATATGTTCGTTTTCGCATTCATGGTTTCTTTGGTCATTCAGTGTTCCTATCTACTGGTTCAACTACTGATCATTCCTCAACACTCAAAATGAATACATTTCTTCTACCAAACTATTTTCCAACCTCACGAACAGTCAGTAACTTCCCCAGAGCTCCACTCTGTGCCTGGCTCCATGATAGTACTTGTATTAGAGTACTAAGTATTGTTCTTTGTAATAGGTGTGTGTGTTTCATTAATTTTTAAGTGGCACAAAAGCATGTACCATTTACTTACAAATATTTATATATTTGATGTTCTCTAGTCACCTATTAGGTGCTGAAAAAATGTGTGATGATTTACTGGACATCTGCAAAATCTTGTGTTTGATGGATAACCTGTGATGTGATCTCTGGCAAAGGATTTCCACCCTAAATGAGCACTGAACCTTCTTAAAAGCCAAAGTCCAAAATTTATGTAAGTGTGAAGTGCATGCTAATTGTGAAAGATGGCATAAAATGTATGCTAATTCATACTAAAAATGAGAACATTAAAGTTAGAATTTACTATTCTAGAAAAAAATTCTTCTACTCATACTTAAACTGGATAATACCATTTATGCATTAAAGTCTTCCATTTTCACTTTAAAATAAGGTACATCAGGGATGGTGTTCTCTTTGTATCATACTGTCACAGACTCAGGTGACTGCAAAGACAAGTCTCTGTATTTTATCTAGGATAACGTTACCGTGGGAGAGAAATGTACCCTCCAGAATTGGAGGTAGGCAAGATGGTCAATGTATGGAAAGATATTCTAATTGCTAGCTTCTTTTTCTAAGATGGAATGAGAGTTATTGCTTCCCTTCTGTAAAAGAATATAAGAAAAATGGAAAATAGAACTAATTAGCTTCCTGTCCCCTCAATGGCCCAATCAGGGAACAGTGGTGACTTCCCAACAAAGATGAAGAAGAAATTTGCACTGGGCAGAAGCTTAAACCAAATAGTCCTGTTTTCTCTTCCAACTCTAAATTTTTGTGATTCTGAAGTTTGCTGCCAATGCAGAAATGAAGCTCCAGATGGTTGGGATGCACCTCTTACAAGCAACCTCCAGCAAAAGGATGAATGCTGAACCCCCAGAGACTAAGAAGCAGTGTCTGCTCAAATTCTCTTCAAAAGTTCTATGAGATAAGCTTTCTTCCTTTAGTCTCTTATTTCTATTGACTCTCAAGTCCTTCACATGGCTTCTCACTTTTAACAGATGTTTATGCTTTTGTGCAGAAGGGCAGGTGGGTGTGGGTACATATACATGTGTATTAAGAGTTAATCAAATGAAAAGTACTTTACAGTCTTACTTGAGGAAGCCTGTGTTGCAGACTAATGGTAGACCAAGGCAATACTAAAACTTACATTTTTATGGTTTTTTAATTTTGGTCATTGATTTTAGTCAAACTAAAACTTCAAATATGGAAAGCAGTTGTAGGCAATCTGACACTACACTATTTCTTTTTGGAGAAAGTAGCAGAAGGAACTTCTTCACACATGAAGAATGACTATCAGAGAGAACACTTCACCCCTTGGCAGCTTTGTTGCAGGGGAAAAACACAAAAGTGGCCAGTGTGATTTGGAAGAAGGTGCAGAGCTAAGGTGTTCAGAAAGCAGGATTCACACTCAATTCAGGCAGTTGTTGTGGGTGTTATCATGGGTATGTCATTCCTCTCTGAGCCTATTTTTCCAACTAAAGAGTTTGCAGGTGCTAGTATATGAGGTCACTTATTGTCCTGTGTTTATGTGACTGTGTCTCCTCCTTCTCCCAAACTCACCTGCTGGTCAGCTTCCATCAGTTTCCATTTATTGAGAAGAAAAGAAGCCATATGGGTAAGATAGTAGTGTCATTGCATCCTCCCACCCCTGTTTGAGTCAATAAAACCACAAGGAATTAAGCATAAAGAGGGAAGAAATCTTAACCGAAGAAATATCTTCTTTATCTATGTCCATTTCCTCCCACAAGGAAAAATGGCAGTGTCAGTTGTACATTACATATATCTCTCTCTCTCTTTAGTGTTTAATCTTAGCACCTGCACAGCAGAGATCTTTACAATTCATTGCATAAGCTCTCCCTCTCCCACCTCCAGACAGCACCTGAGGCCTACTGAGCTACTCCCTCACAGCTCCACCAAAGGCTGAGACCCTTCTTCATGACAGAGTATAGAAGTAACAAACATGCCCGACGGTTTTATACAGTTGCTAGAATGTTTGAGTTTCCAACAAATGAAGATTTTCCTCCTTTTCTTTGAATATTAATTACATTTTACAAATTTTTGTGTTTTGTTTTGCTTTGTTTTGTTCTGTTGTGTTTGTACAACAAAAGGGAAAGTCCACGGCCAGGGGTCCCCCGTTAGCAGAGTTTGGCTGTCATCTGGTCCGACTGTTTGAGGATCTCGGTGTTGTAGAGGTCCAGGGCGTGGTTCACCCTGATGATCTCGCTGTTGGTCAGTTTCAGGCGGTGTTTCAGCATACAGGAGAACAGGTCCAGCTGGGGTTTCCCCGGGGCCACAGGAGGGGCCAGGCGATTAATTCGGTCCCGAATATCCAACAAGAGGAGCATCACCGACGAAGAGGAGTAGAACTGTCCGCCCTGCGTGTAGGACTGATTGACCTGCTGCACCGCGCTGCGGAGGAGGTCGGCGTTGAACCTCAGACTGTACCCGAACACCTGCACGTCCGAGATCTTGATGTAGAACTGCCTCTTGGAGGGATCGGACAGGTCCACCGGGCCCTGGCCAGTCTCATTACGCAGCAGAGTAGGTAACCGAGTCCGACTACGTAGGTAGATGTGGACCGTCTCAAAAAACGTTTTCCACCGATTGCCCAGCAGGAGAGTCCAGTTGTAGCATTGGCTGTTTTGGAGACGGATCTTCTCCCAACGTGGGTAGCCAAATTCCCCAAAGGGCATGTTCCAGCCCTCCGAATGGCTCCCGCTGAAGGGATTGACGTAGACAAAGAACATGGGGTCCAGGCTGCTGTTGCGCATCTGGCAGATGCGCATGGACATGCCGATCACCATGTGTATGAAGTCCATGCGGTTCTTGTTGCTCTTGAGAGTGAGGGACATGCGCTTGCGCCACCGAGGGTCGAAGAAGGTGTCCAGGCGGATCTCATTGCTGATGAAGGTGGTGTGGACGTAGAGGCGCGAGTCCATCTTCTGTAGCAGGTACTTCAGCTCCAGGTCCTGGAAGTCCAGGTCGGTCTCGAAGCTGATAAACTGCTCGCTCCGCTCAGAGTCCACGTTCTGTGGTTCGCAGCGGCCTCGGTACAGCTTGTAGCCCTTGTTGCAGGAGCCACACAGAGAGATGTTGGCCAGGCTGCACATGGCGCAGCTGTTGTTCCCTCCGATGATGCAGGGGATGGGACGCTGGCACAGAGTGGTGCTACCGTGGCACACACAACTCCTCTGGCTCTCCAGGAACGTTCCCCAAAACCCATTCTCATTGCAGTAGAGAAGCGACTGGACCCTTGCAAGCCACTGTTGAATCGTCCTGGAGGATAGAGGAAAAATGGAGAACATTAACCACCATGGTGGGACCCTGGGTTGCTCTGTACAAATGATAATGGAAATCGGAGCCATCCCCAAAGTGACAAGACTGGGGGGAACAGCTCAAATAGGAAAAACAATGAATATACATTGTAATGACCACATCGCAGCTCTTCGTAGTGCCACAAACCAGCTGAATAGTATTGTACCTCTCTGTTCTAATGTGCAAACAGTCCCAAAGAAGTTTGGTTTAGGAAATGAAAGTGTCTAACCACAAATTGTCTTTATGGATGATAAGAAATTTTAAACAACAACACCACCAGCAGTGGACAGGACCTTAGAGGTTATTTCTTTTAATCCATATCAGATGATTTCAACTCACTTCCAACAGGGTGATATAACATTCGACAACTTCAACAAAAAACAAGTTATACTTTGTCGTATTTTAGAAATCACGTCGTGCCCCGCTACTGATGACCTTGCATGATTCTCACAGTGGTGTTCTCAAAACATGCAAGAAAGATGGTATTTCACTCATTTCTCCAGTGCTCCGCACTCTGAGTTCAGTGGCATTCCAAGGCCACATGCATGCCTAGGCCTGGCTGCCCCTCAGCACTCTAAATGATACCAGAATCTGTACCCAGATTGCAGTGAAGACAGATATGTGCTCAGATAAGAAGCAACAGAAGAAGAGGGACACATGCACCAGGCAGTCAGCCTGGAGGCCTCTCATCTTTCCTCATTTCTGTGCAAGTCGCCTCTTGGCCGTCTTCCACGCCACAAATAACTCCTTACATGTGTCGAGCACTTTTTACCCTGCACAGCACACAGTCACTGCCATTTTCCTACTGGAGTCTCACAACAACACCCCCAAAACAGCCTGAGACTGGAGGCCAGTGAGAGAAGGCCTCAGACCCTGGCTCTTCCACGTGAGCTGAGGTAATGCTGGGCCGTGGCCCTCACCTCCAGTCAGAGCACGGGGTTGTGGTGAGGATCACATGAATTTTTATGGGAAGGCTTAGCTCCAATCTTGGTAGGTATTAAGAGCTTGATAAAACTTAGCTCCCGTTACTCCCACAAAGGGTCTGTCAGGTCTGTTTTATGGACATGGCGACAGATGCTCAGGGTGAGGTGATGGACTCCAAGTCACAGGACCAGTGAGTAGCGGCAACTCCTGGCTTGTAATTATTGCCTTCTGCAGTAGCAGTCAATCAGGAGTCAGGAAGACCTTTCCTAAGGCCCCTGTGTGATGGTGATGTGGATGGTGACAATGGTGGTATCTGTGGATCAGGATCTTCATCTTAGGAAACTGGACAGAGCAGCTGATTTACCCCATTCTGTCCTTGGGGGGGAACAGCTAGCAGAACATGTGTCTATCATTTGCACCAATGAGCCACAATATCCAAGGCATGAGCACCAAGAACTAGTGGAGCCTGGTGCTGACAAGCACGGATGTGAGCCCAAGTAGAATTGAGTTTAAACTCACTTCTGGAGCTGGGAGCAAGTCACTTCATCGCTTTAGGCCTCAGTATCCATATCTACCATGGGGATAATAAAGCTCATCTTGTGTGGCTGGTGAGAGGATACAGTGAGATAATATATTTAAAGAGCTTAGAAAAGCCCGGCATAGAGCAATTATGGAAAAGGTAGTAATAAAAAAGTACTCTTATCCCAGAGAATAAGCATTTCCTTTGAAGGCATTGAGACACTCTCAAGGATTTCGCTATCTCACTCCGGTGTGAGGGAAGCCATTTTGTAATATCCATTTGAAAATGGATACTGTTGAAATGGCTTCCTGGCCTGCTTTGCTTCAATTGAGTTGCTTATCAGCTGAGAGAAAATGGAGGAATAATTAGCTTTTTGGAACTCTCTGCCTTTTAAATCTGCAGAACCGTTCCTGCCCCTGGCAACACAGACCACCCCACAACGCCCTAGACGTGACAGTGGGAGCCCCTCGTCTCCTTCCCAGTTTCCCTCTGAGCTTTTAGGCTTCAGAGGACGGCCCTCTCCTCCCCGAGCTCCCAGCACAGAGCCTGGCTCTATCAACGTTCCTTGAACAAATGAATGTTTGCTGAATGAATGAACAAAGAGTATTAATATTTTTCATTAAAGAAAGACAAAGCAAACTTCTCTGTCCCCCCCAGGACTGCAGTGTCAGTTTTCCATACCATCCGCCCACGTCGCTCCAGCACTCCCTGGCCTCTGCTTCGTGAGACCAATCCTATTACAGCCTGGAGAACAGCAGCGGGCCCAGCCTCCAGGAACACGGAGCTGGAATGATAATGAGCTGTGTGGCTCTCACCTCCCGAACCAGAACGTTGACTGAATATTGGGGTATGAGTCATCTGATATTTTTGTGAGCTGCAGGGGCCCTCCACGCGGCTCTGATTGCGTGATTCCATCTGACAAGAGCGTCATTTCAAAATGCCTCTTTCAAATGGCCCACACTTGCTCCTGTCACTCCCTCTCCAAGTGACAGGACAGTACCCCATTTAGAGCTCCTCTGTCCCCATCTGCAAGGCATTCTATAACCCCGTAGGGCGCCCCCTTTCCCGTGTCTCATCATTGGGACCCTTTGTCGGGGCTGCAGCCCCCACTCCTTGAATCAATGCCTCATTGTGGCCACACTCTCAGAATCCTCGGGAGGGGGGGCCTGGAAAGATGAAAGTTCCTGGCGATGCTGCCACCAGCAGTGGGGCTGGGGGCCCATTAGGATTCCAGCCCTGTCGAGCAGGAGGGCTTGCGGACAGAGGCCCTCTGAGAGGCATCAGCGAGCTGCGCGGCACCTGCATCTCCTGACCTCAGAATAATCATGAGGTTGTGGGCTGCATCAAAGAAGGCATTAATGATACATCGAGAGGACTTGGAAAGGAGGTGGCTTCGGGGGAGCCCGGAGGGCAAGGCTGCGGGAAGGAGGAAGGGAAAAGGTGGAGCTGGGGAAGGATGGTCAGAGAAGAGGAAAAGACCTGGGGTCAGAGTGACGGGGAGCAGGTGGAGCAGAGGAGCAGCGGGGCTTCCAGAGCCACAGGCAGGGCAGAAGGTGAAGGGACTCAGCAAGAGTGGGCAGTACAGGAACGGAATCCCTCTGCTGAGAATCCCTGGTCAGAACTCACAGATCCGGGGAGCGTGGACATTGGATGGGCTCGTGGTGCATCCCTCTCCCATGTCAGAGAGGAACCAATGTTACCAGGAAACCTCATCCCCAAGGTCATGAGCACTTCATTGTTTTTCAGTACTTCTGGTTATATCCAGAAAATCAATCTCCTTCCATTTTTTTGTTTTTTTGGTGTATTTGTTTTTAATGCAAGAAAACTCCAATAATGTGAAATTGACCTTGATCTGAACAATCTCCTATACCTTCTCCATCTCCAGATGGTGCTCTGAATGATAACCATTGAGAGTCACAAATCTGGAAGGCTCAACTGCAGGTGGCACTCTGATCCAGCTAAGGGAGTCTGTGCCTTACAGCTACTGAGCACTCACTGCACAACAGGCGTGGTGCTGGAGACTCTGCAAACTCACGTCCCCTGAGCAACATGGGGAGCTGTCCCAGCCCTGTGGATGAAGATACTGAGTCCTTGGGACGTGAGATAACTTGTCTAAGATCCCACAGTTACTCTGCATTCAAACACCAGACTCTACCTCTGGCATGGGCGCACTTTCTGCTGCAAACCATGTGAAATTATCACAATACGGCAGGTAAGGAGGAAGCAAGCCACCAGATGAGAAATAAATTGAGATAACGGAAAAACACAGAAAGTTTGAGCATGTGAAGGACCTATTATCACATTGCTCGCTTCCTCTGGACCTGCCAGGGTCCCTCTCCTCCAGTCACAGATAATTGGGGCTCACCGACAAGTGCACAGGGAAGAGACTAGGGACCCAGGATAGGAGGGACTGTGATCTATAAATACCATTTCCCAGGTTGGCTGGTGACAGCCTGCCTCAACCCTGGCAACAGAGAAGCAGCTTAATAGGCCAGCTCCGGAGGGGAGGGTCTCACAAAACTGACTGTCAGTGCCAGGCAATAAGGATCGGATTTTAAAATGCTTTTCTTGGTCCCTAGGGATCCCTAGTGTCTTCCATTTGCATCCAAAGTTGAACTCCGATACCTCCAAATCAGCATCTCTCTGTTGGATGAGATTTCAATTCATTCTGATGAGGGGCCAGCAGAGAGTAGGGAGGGCGGGGGTAGGGGGGGAAGGAGGGCATGGCAGGAAGCTGCGTTTCCATTTCTAAAGTGGAAACCCCTGGCGCCTGATTGATAAGCACCCACAATGGCTCCAAATGGAGTAGCTTGTATCACAGAAGCAGAGAACTTTCAAGAAGGCTTGCAAATGTTCAGCCCACCTCCCTCATGTTCAGACCCACGGAGACTTGGTTGCTGAGATGGGAGAACAGTGTTTCTCAAGTGTTTTTAACTTTAGGGCAGTCACCCCTTTATCCTTACATCACCCCCATGAGATAGGACTCTCTCTGGGGTTGAAGGCCAGAGAGGCATTGTGATTCACCCATGGTCACACAGCATAAGCACAACAGGCCAGAGTTCAGCCTTTCTGGATCTAAACCCAACCAATGCTCCTTCAGTTACCCTGCTATCCATTCCTTATCCTCAAAACCCTAGACTACAAGATAAACTAGGCTCAGGGCCACGGAGACACCTCTGCTACTCCCCTGCGGGCTCTGTCTTTACCTCAGCCAGGATCTTTTGGCAACATGACAGGTCTCCCTATGAAGTTGCTCGTCATTTGGAGGACAGAGGCTCTGCCACCCAGGGCTTCCCATCAGTGCTTTCAAAGGCTCACATCTCCCTTTCAGAACCGGGCTGGGGAGCTCTGGCTGGGATTCCTAATTCAAGCAACCTCCCCGCTGATTTTAATTGGAGGTTTTGCCTAAGATGGGAAGGCAGTGCCTGGCCTGTGCCATTTTAGGGAAGATCATACAAATGGCATGCCAAGGAAGGGGGAGTCAGTTCTAGGCTAAAATAGAAAACTCTAATCCACAACTCTTATTTACCTACCAGGAGTGTGTTTTCAAAAGTGGAGAGGAAATGAAAAAAAGAAAGAAAGAAGAAAGAAAGAAATTGCAGTTCTGAATTATTCTTTTATTTGTGTCCTGTATCCCTCTCTGGCATTTCTCTGACATTGTAATGGGTATCTGAGTAATTCTGCGTGGCTGCACAAAACGTAGACTCTATAGACCAGAGACTAAACTGAGGAGACAAATGGTTGTTCGTAGGTTTCTGAGGATGCTCTGTTCTTTTGTTGTGCTGAGGGTGGTGTGTGTGTGTGTGTGTGTGTTAAAGGAACGGTGCTGATAGAAGATGAATATGTCAATGGTGCCAGAGTGCTTGGGGCTTAGCTGGAAGGAGGTTTATAGATGTGCTAGTATGAATTATAACTGGCCATCAAACCCAGTCTGTTCATCACTTTTCCTTGATAAACAGTTAGCTTTTAATCATTCCCTATTTGAATTTCTATCATAGCCTTAATAACCCATGCTCCCCTCTTCTCCCAGTCCTTCACGTGATATCAGAACCTACTCAAGTAGCTCATAACCACTAGGAAGAAAAGACCAGACCGAGGTTCTATGGCCTCGCGCCCGGCTGAGGATATTTTCCAGTTTGGAACCGTAGAGAGACGGCAACAGGTCTTCCTCCTGGAAGGCAGGGGTGAAGAGCGGAAGGAAGAACGAGGAGAACAGCCACGTGAAAATCCAGTGGGGTCTTTAAAATTAGGTTGTCAGGAGCTTAATTGGGGAGGATTATGAAACGATTTTTGCAATTACAGAGTTCTGTGTCTGCAAGGAGGTGACAGGCGACATGAGCTGCATATTCAAATGCAGCACTTTGCTTTGGGGCATGGTTGCACTGAAGACAAGTGAAGGAAGCAGCCTGAAGCCTCCGGGATGGCAGCAGGATTGAAAGCAGCGGGGTGCAGGAGCACTTACGCATCCGTCCAGGACAGCAGATGGGCTGGACCAGGAAGGACTCCAAACACAAGGCTCCCAAAGAAAGGAGTGTCTTGTAAGGGGCTAAAGTGCTTAGCACAGTACTAAGTGTGAAGCACAGTGCTGACGCACAGTACTATCTAGATCAAAGCCCCGCCTGAGGGTGTGGGGGAAAGTACGTGCAGGATCCTCTCTAGCACTGTTTAACCTTGGCATTTGACCTTGCTATGTGACCTTGAATAACTCATCTGTCCTCTTTGACTCATTTATCTGTCAAATGGGGATGGTAATACCTACTTTGCACCTTGAGAAGCAGAATTGAATATGCAAAATGCCTGGGAGGTTTCCAGTGCAAGGAAGTTATGACTGACCATTATCATTACGGAGGGCCAGGAGCAGCCATGTTTTATAAATGACTCGGGTGAAAATATCCCTCTCATGTACTAGACCAGCCAAGTTGATTGTAGCATAATGTCCTAGTCTCACTAGCTGTTCACTCTCCGTAGTTCTAGTGAACGCTGCCATCATGATATTTGCACAGGAAAATGCTAGACGTGGGCTTTGGAGTCAGGGGGACAAAAAAAAAAAAAAAACATTGAATCCTGAATCTGAGCTCTACTACTCATTATTTAACCTTGAACTAATTGCTGGTCTTCTCTAAGCTTCTGTTGTATCAACTGCAGAACAGAATTATAACACACCCCTTTCAAGGATATTCTGAGGCTTAGGTAAGATGACGTATACAGAGAGCTCCTGACATATAGTAGGTGCATACTGTCTCTCATGAAAATAATCTCCTGTGCTCCTCTTGAGCTCACATGGCAAATGGTCCCCTTGAAATCAGTAATTATAGGGGTAAAAATCCAGGGGAGGAAGAATTCAACAAATGCTGCTAGGTCAGTTGGATATCAACATTAAACAAAAGGAATTTTGATACTTAACTTCTTCTGTTCCCCAGAATCAAAGTAGATGGATTGCAGACGTAAGTGAAACAATAACAACCACCAAAGAACACAGGGAAAATCTATTCATGATGTCAGAGTAGGGAAGATTTCTTTAAGCCACTTATCAGAGAGGAAAAACCTAATTCTCAATGAGAGACTACATTTGCAATAATCTAGCCAACAAAAGATTGGATTCATAATATATGAAATTCATAATATATGAATGTTAGGGGTCCCCCACATTCAGAGGTTGAAATCCTAATCCCCAGAGTGATGGTGTTAGCAGGTGTTGCCTTTGGGGGGGTCATTAGGTCATATGGGTTAAGCTCTCATGAAAGCAATTAGTGTCCTTATATTCAGGGTGGGAGAGAGACTCCTCATCCCGAACTACATGGAGAATCCCAAATCCCTTGCCAAACACCAAATTTGTTAATGCCTTCTTCTTGGACTTCCTAGCTTCCAGAACAGCAAGAAAAAGATTCTGTTACTTATAAGACAGCCAGCTTATGATCTTTTGTTTTAGTCATTTAAACAGAAGAAGACATTACATAAAGTACTACAAATCAGTAAGAAAATCATTAGCATAAAGGGAACATAAGCAAATGGTAGATGCAGTCACATCATAATAAAAATGGATATTCAACAGGCCAATAAGCACATGAAACCCAAATTCATTCATCATCAGGACAATGCATATTAAAAGTGCAATGAGATATTGCTGCATCAGGATGGCTAAAATAAAATTAAAAGATAAAATAAAAATGATCAAAAATGCCAAATATTGGCAAAGATGTGGAGTGAACAACACTCTTCACAATGTTATTTGGTTCAGCAATTTTGGGAAACTGCGAGTATTTACTAAAGCATCAAGGACGCTGAATATGTAAATACTCTTTCCCAGCAATTCCTCCTATAGTAGTACCCAGCGCAGTGTGTACCTCCCTAAGCCTGCCAAGAGACGTGTGCATGATCATAGCAGCATTGTGAGAGCCCCAAGCTGGAGACTAGGGAAATGGCCATGGGCAATGCAATGGGGTCTGCACACCCCATGGGCTACCCTGGAGGAGGAGGAAGTCACAGCCCCACAAGACGACATGGAGGGACAGCACTGAAGAATGAAAAGGCCAAAGAGCCAGACACAAAGTGTCCGCATTGCATTTTAAAAAGGCAAAATTGACCTGGGGTGGATGCAACAGTGAGCAGAGTCACTCCCTCAGAGAAGGTAACCATGCCCTGGGCTCAGAGGACATGTGGGCTGCAGTGCAGAGAAGGCCCTCTTTCTTTCCTTTTCTTTTCCCCTCCCTTCTCTTCTCTTTTCTTTCAACTGGTCGAAGGCCTTATTTCTTGATCCAGGTACTGTTTGCGTGTGTGAATTCAGTTTGTAAACGTTCACCTTGCTATATGCACTGCCAGTGTTCGTATTGCTCTCAGTACGTAATACTTCTGTGAGACACTAACCACACACATCCTTTAAAACAATAAGAATAATGTGTTTAAGCAGCAAGACATGATCGTATTATCCCACTTTCAAAGGTTCCGAAGTCCTGCTGTTTGTTGTCTAGCTCTGATCTTCGTGACCTCTCTGTGTCCTAGGCTGGGTTAAAAGGGTATCGTGAATCACATGGTAACCTGAAACACTGAGGCTCAAACAGGAGAAGAATGTCCTGGTGGTCCCTAGGGACGCGTCATGTCAGGGGATTATAACTTGTACAAGTGTGAGTTTGTTGGATGGATTTGGAGAATGGAGGTGGGGAAAAAGAGTCAGGAGGTACCTCTGAAGTAGGATAAGAAAAGAGCTACCCACAAAGATCGTAAAAACTTAGTCCAATTTCTGATCCAATCCCCTGAGCCTCCAGATTCTCTTCCAAGCCTCAGGAAAATAAAATACTAAAAACAATAAAAAGGAACTGGCGATGCTTATTTTCTTGCCTTAGGTCGACAAAGTGAGTCAATTGTGCTACTTGCTACAAATGCAGAATGATGGACATGGGTGCAACGGAGACACCCCACCAGTGCTGGCTTAAAGGACCTGGTGTAGTGCTCAGCCGCCAGCACACAACTCCCTGCCCCTCATCCAGACTCCACCCCTTTGGGGCACCATGGTGTTGGGCCGCACTTCTTTGCCCCATAAATAGAAGAAAAGAAAGGCTGAAGATTATTTTTAGCTTTCAAGTTTCACTGCCACATGGTTGGGGGAGATACTTGTTGGCTCTGGTGACTGACAGCTGTCCGGGATAGCCTGGCTTTATTTGTGGACCAAGACCACTACTGCCACCTTCAAAGCGCACACACACACACACACACACACACACACACACACACACAAGGTTTAGCAAAGTAACCTCTGGGGGAAATAGCCTTAAGGTGGTTTGTAGTAGTAGAATATCAGAATCCCAAAGCTGAATGATACTTAGGCAAAACCTGGTCCATGCTACAGATTGGAAACTGAGTCCTGAGACACGAAGTGATTGACATGATGGTCACACAAGTTGTACCTGAAAGCCCAGCACCCAAATCTTCCCTATATGGAAGGCTCCTGCTCATTGCCAAGAATTTCACAGCTAATGCTTCTCCCAGTCTCCTCCAATGGGACCGACAACATTTTACCTGGGGACTGTGCACTGGGGAAAGGAAATAGTTCACTTTTAGAAGATTACTGGGCACTGAGTTTGAACTGACACTAATTCCAGGAGATGCAGAATGTCAGAATAAGAGAGGTGTCACTGACGAATGGGGGGTTCACTCCGGTCCATCTCACAGCAGGTTTTTGCTGTGGTGCTGCCCCCGACCAGTTCTAGAATGCATGTTTGGGATTATTCCATAACTGGAATACTTAGTAACTGGAAGTATATCTTCCTTTCATCTTCTAGTACCCACACTATATATACACCCATCAAAAAATAAAATAATAGCAACATATGGGAAATGGTCCCCCTATAACTGGCTTCCAAGACAAACAACCAACAACAATAATAATGACACAAACAACTCAATATGCACCTGAGGAGAAGCATACAGCAAGGGTTTTAAACTTAAGGTAAATCCACTAAATGAAATCTTGGTTGACAAAGTTTCTAAAGGGCAGCTTTGCATTACAAAACATTTCCTCACAAGATCTCTGAGAAGTGTGCTCTGCTCTGCACTAAAATGTGCCACCCTGGAAAAATAAACAAATTAAAAACCTGCTATATATGTCAGATGGTTTGATATTCCTCCCACAGAGACAGGAAATCTATGTACCTTCTCCTTGAATCTGGACTAATTCTGTCACTTTTTTAAACCAAGACAATAAGGCAGCAGAGAGCCAACAGAAGGGACCAGCAGCTTCTACAACGTGTCTCTTGAAAATGTCCTCTTGGAGCTCAAAGACCCCTTCTAGCAATATGGCCACCATGTTGGAGGACCATGTGGAGACCCAGAGAGGGGGAATATCCAGTGAAGTCCAGCCTTCTGACCATCTCTGTAAGGCAAACTGCCAAGTGAGTGAAACCTTCCTGGAGCCTCCATGTTAGCCCAGCTGCTAGCCAAACACCAGTAACTCTAGTCCACTGCATGTGCAATAGAATTTCCCAGCCAATCCCAGCACAAACTTCTGACTCACAGATCATGAACATATTTGCAGATTGGCGTTTTAAGTCCCTCGATGTAGGTCAATCTGTAATAGATCAATAGCTGTTCAGAACACTATGCACCTCGGGTCCCAAAGAGAACTCAGGATCTCTCTTTCCAGCTTTATAATGACCAAGTCATGCTCCTTTTCTAGGGAGGATTCTAAAATGCTCTCTCCCTTTCCAAAATCCAAGGATCTAATCCCCAGGGCATGTGCTTATGACAAGATGCCACTCCAGTGTAATTTTATACAGTGCAATTGTCTAACGACAGGACGTATAGCTGGGTAGACCTAATCCAATCAGATGAGTCTTTAAGAAGCTGAGAATGATCTCTGTTTGTTGACAGAAGAACTCAGAGATGTCTGAAGCATGAGAAGGGCAGGGTACTTCTTTATTCCTTTGAAGATGAAGGGGCCATATGCAATGATTGGATCACGACGTCTAGGAGCTCAGAATGAATTCTGGTCAACCAAGAGCAAGGAAATGAAGCCAGTCCCACAACTCCAAAGCCGAATTCTACCAAAAACCAGCAGGGGCTTGATAGTCCTTCCCCAGAGCATACAGGGAAGAGCCTGGTCTGACCAAAAACTTGATCTCAGCAGAATGTCTAGCTATGACAGACCCAGACTCATACCCATGGGGACTCAGATAATCAACCAGTGCCATTTTAACCTCTAAACGTGTGGTAGTTTATCACACAACAGTATAAAACTAATACAGTTACTCCAGGCAGGACATTTCTCCTCTCTGTTTTTAATAACACGACGGTAATAGAGAAGATGATCCCTTCCATGCATGACATATAATTTCATAGATTTTGGTGAGCTAGCTTTCCAAAGCTGATTGCCATTGTAAAGTGTGAGGGAGGACCAGTCCTCA
Source organism: Sciurus carolinensis (assembly GCF_902686445.1). Lineage (NCBI taxonomy): Eukaryota > Metazoa > Chordata > Mammalia > Rodentia > Sciuridae > Sciurus > Sciurus carolinensis. The sequence continues at coordinate 15,433,839 of NC_062226.1, read as the reverse complement.
GTCAGTTTTATTATGTCTGCTAGATGTCAAGTTCTCTGTGAATGGAGTACCCCTTGTTTTGTTCTCCAGCCTAACACTAGCCCTTGTATAATGCCTATAACGTCTGAATCTTGGTAGATACTCATCAAGTGTCTTTTGAATGAAAGAATGAATAAGTGAGTGCTGATTCAGTACAAATATTATTGTAAATATTCTGACGAGAGGACTATGTGTAAGAAGTCGTCAAAAGAAGGAATATTATTTCATAAACTCAAGCATATCATTAATTTCTGTGAGTCAGTTTTCTCATCTGTAAGTGGGGAAACCAAAGTTTGTTCTTGGGAAACCAAAGCCAAGGATCAGATAAAATCTGGAGTGCAGAACTTTAAAACAACCTATACTTAAGGTATTTGTCTTGGGAATAGTTTACTTTTCAAGATTAGGAATGTCCCTAAGCAAATGGGGTAAATTTATTTCCTAATTATGCCAGAAATGGAGCACCTTCCTGCTGCTACTGTGGTTAGCAGTCAAGCCACTTCTCAGTGGGGAAGCTACCTGCAGGGATGCAAAGCCATTAACAGCTGCTTAGGCAGAAGGTGTTGGAAGCTCTAGTGGAAGAAGACTATCTGGAGGACTGGGGATCTCCATTGACAGGAAGGGAAATTGCCAACTGAGCATGACACCACACAGCCTGGGTCCTCCTGTACCCCCAGGAACAGAATCTCTTGACAACTCTAAGGACTCTTGGTCAAGTAGTTTGGAAATGTGCAAACTTGACCCTTTCTCTAGTTTATTTTTCCTTAATTAAACATTTTCTTAACTTACTCATCAACAGGCACAACTTGGTTTCTCCATTTCCCCACATCCTGTAGGATTCACTTAGGGGAATTTAGTTTTATTTGGTTTGTACCAAACATACATCAAGGTGAGACTACATTTGTGTAGTGAAGGGAGCTCACATCTAATGTTTGTGTGGTCCCAAGATGAGCAACATCAGTATAACCTCAAACCTAAGACCCATCCCAGACCTGCTGAATCAGAAGCCTCGGGCATGGGGCCCAGCCATCTGGCAGCCATTGAGGTGCCATTGTAGATTGTTCAGTGGTGATGCTCATGTCAACACAGGGTAGGAACACTGAACTCCTTACACTCAGGGAGAAGAGTCCATCAGTTCTCTAGTTCATCTTCCAAATGGCTACCAGAGAATGCCTAGGAAACCAAAGCATCCCATCTATTTCTCCTTTCCAGTAACTTCCTATCACTAAATGATAAGATTAAGATAGCCAGGTATTTAATTGCTCTGTAAGGGATAAGATTAAGATAAGATTAAGACATACAGGTATTTAATCCCTCCATAATTTCATCCCAACACACTGGTCTGGACTTACTCATAACAGTAAGAACAAAGTACACTAAGCACTAATATTTATTAACCATTTACTTTATGCAGGGGAACATCACATATGAATCTTGGGCAATCTTCACCATGACTATGTGGAGAAGATATCATCATTATTCTCATTTGAAGGTCATTATCCTTATTTTAGAGATGAGGACACCTAGCACACTACTCACCAGGATCTAATAGAAGACTGGTTCCAGAGCCAGTGTATACTTAATTAATCTTGATGCACATAGTCTCCCTGACTTCTAATTTCCCATTTCTGGATGAATCAATCCTGCATTCAATTCTTCATAAGTATGTATTGCTTTCTTAAATAGAAAACCATCCTCTTCACTGCAAGTTCAAAGCACCGCCATCCCTCAGCTCCCATCCCAAATGCTCCCTCACTTCAGTTCAGCACATGCTGCATCCGTATGTACCAGGCCTGCTACATGTCACCAGCATGCACTCACTGGTTAGCTCAAAACAGAAACCAAAACGATACCAGGGTCTCCACCCTCAAAGAAAGAATTTGTGACAAGGTAAGAGAAGTCTGGGATCAAACACATCATTGCAAATACAGCAAAGTGTTAGTGAAAAAAATGATATACAAGATGCAGTAAAGACAGACAGTAGGGTGTTGCCACCTGCTACAGTGTATCAGTCAGGCATTCCTCAGAAACCAGGGGATAGTCTGAAATTCAAAAAGTGAATAGTGTAATCCTGGCAAAGAGGGAGGGGATTCTACAATCTCCACAATTGGAATAGCTTCCTTCTCTTCTCTTGCATCATTTATCTTGATTATTATTCAAACTCTATAATATGTGAAGCATAATTGTACCTATTTTATAGGGCTGTTATAGGAATTAAATGAGTTAATTCATGTAAGGCATTTAATACTATATCTGCTGCATAATAATATAGTCAATATGTGTCCATGATTTTTGTCATTTTTTTTTTCTTGTTATATGACCTGAAGCAATTTGCTCCACTCCTAGGGGCAAGTTACTAAGAATAAGAGCTTCAGTCTTCAACAGGACAAGCTCTTGAAACTGACCTTTATGTAAGTGATTGCCAGGAAACTGACAGTCCCCTTTCCATCAGATAAATGCGGCATTGAGGCTCATGACACACTGAGTGCTCCTGGCCGGTGTGCTCTTTAGATCCCACACATTTCTGTTTCCATCAATAACAGACAAACTTACTGAGTTTCTTTATTCCTGGACCTGTTTATGCCAGTTGTATTGGAACAGAGTCCCTTTAAAATTAAAAGCAACTCAGGAGTGGGTATGGAGGAAGGAATGATAGTAGAGTGAAAGAGACATTATTATCTCATGTACCGTATGACTGCATGACCAATGTGACCCTGCAATATGTATAATCAGAAAAATGAGCGATTACACTCTATTCATGTGTGCTCTATCAAAATGTATAAATGCATTCTACTATTATGTACAACTAATTAGAACAAACGAAATAAAAAAAATTAAAAGCAACTCTTTTTTTCAAGTTTATTTTTTAAAACCAACTTTCTGAGAATGGCTTTTTGGTGTCTAGAGTTTCCTCTTTGGGGAATGGAGGGCGGGGGCTGCCCTCTGCCTCAGGAGGACCCCAGGAAAACTGAGACCTTGAGATATTTCTGAGGAGCCCAGCCTCGCTCAATCTATGTATGTATATTTCCCGTCTTGTGTCTCACTATACCCCTTCTCCTCTTTATAAAAGCTGTTCGCACTCCTGAGTACCTCGAAGATGAAGAGTTGAGACGGAAAAGTCTCCCCTGTCTTCCTCAATGCTGGCTGTTAATAACCTATATTCTTCACCAACCTCTGCCTCCTGATTTTAGTGAAGTTGATCAGTGGAACTTCAGTTCCTGGTAACAGTATCTGCTATTAGTATATCATGAAATTAAGAGTAAAATAAATCAGCAATGTGTGAGTTGCTCTTCTCTGTGAAAGTTCATTTGAATTGTGTTAGAAAATTCTATAAAGATCAGTTACTAACAAAAATGGTCATCAATGTAAAGAAAGAGGAAGTAACTGAGAAAGATTGGGAGGGATTATAAAAATCTAGACACACTGAAATTGTTTCTTAAGTGTCTAAACTGTTGCTTCACTTTGTAAACTCCGAGGTGGGAAATATTATATGACTATGAATGTAATTTATACAAAAAAGCCAGTACAAGGCAAAACAGAATATACCAATACTTTCAAAAGAGTTTTTAGTTCTATTTTCAAAGTCTGGTCAAGGAATGCATACTTGTAGAATTTAAGATTTAAGTTAAAACAAAATGGTTTATTTATACGTAGCATGAATGCCATATATATATACATATATTATATATAATATTTTAATTTCATTCCTCCTTTAATTTCATTTTTTCAATTCACTGAAAACTTTCAGTCTCCAAGTTTGTCTGACAAGGAGTCTTGCCTTTGATTTTTGAGTACTTGCTAAAGGTGCCATATGTGAAATAAGTACTATTACTGGGTCTTTTAGGTTAGGTATTGCTATCATCTCCAACATACTAATTAGGAACCTGAAGTTTGGATACCTTCGTACTGGGCCTAATTTACATGGAAATGTAAGTGGTAGCCACACACCCTAGCCTGTCAGACTTAAGAGTTGTAAGAATCAAAGTTCTACTGCCGCTCCACTATAGGGTTTAATTTTGGTAAAATCAAGCTTTGTCTTATACAACAGAAACATCTACTTTTTTTGGAAGTAGAAACAGTATCATCATCAAATCCTCAGAGCCTATCACTGCACTTGGTTATATTCATGTTATATCTGTGCATTTCTTTAAAGGTTATGAAGACTTATCACTTCCATTACAAAAAATCAATGGGACACCAACTCCATAGGATAGCCGATCTCATCCTGCCTATGCAGATGAGGAAACAGAGTGCTTGGTTTAGAGACTTGTGGAGGTTATGCACCTAATAAGTGGCAGGTGCAGTAAAATGTAAAGAAGTCACATTCTTTTGTCCCACTACAGGAAAGCATGGAGAATCAATCCAGAGGTAAGAAGTATACAGTTCAGAGAGAAGAATGAAAAACATAGTGGAGATTGTGGGTCATCTGATTAGCAATAGCAATTATTCTGGTAGCCAGAATCTTTCTATAGTAACCAATTAAACACGGGATGGATCCGGAAATACGTTAACGGCTGACATGGGTTCAGAAGCTATGGCCCCAAGATTGGAGCCTGAGGATGATGCCTCTAAGAAAGTTTGATCTTGACAATACATAATTACATTGTTCTTGGCTGCAGCCTGGACCTTCAGGTCAAGGCCATGTGAATTTGAGAAGTAAAAATAAACCAAAGAGCAAGAGTCATTGGAAAATGCAAATAATTATACTGACTGCCATCAAGTTAATCTTCCATGGATCTGCTTTGCCTCACAATGCTATAATCTCTAAAAAGTCAGGTGATAGCAAGATTCAGGAAAGAAACATCAAATCACACCAACATTACATAAACCTTATATGAATTTTGCTTCATTTTACTGAATTGAATAAGCTCCGAGAAGTGTCTCTTTGATCCTCTTTTTAAATTTTCCCCAATAAGGAAAATTTCCCCAAAGTAATAGGATTATCCAGAGATACTTGTGGGATTTGGATCCAGGTCAGCTGAAATCTCCATTTGTGGTTTCCTTTTTACCAAGTGCCTACACTGTTAGTCTGATGACCTGAATTTTAGTCATGGTCTCTTCAGAAATTCCCCAGTGAACTTGGACAAGTCATTTCACTTCCTTGGTCTTAGTTTCTTCATTGGTGAACGAAGAAGAGATTACATATTCAACAGATGTAGAAAAATCCCTAGATTACTTATGTGCTATAGACTCAATTTTCAGAAGGTTACGTCAACATACCTTTGGGCCACAATCTCAATAGAAAATAATCTACTTCTCTATCCATTAAACAAAGTTTTCTGAGTACCTACTGTGTTCCAGGTACTGTGCTAGGAAGTTATGAGTTATGTCTCATGTGGGAGACAGACAAAGATACAAAAAGGTATAATGATAAACTGAGATTTTCAATTCAACTGGGAATTTGGAATGTCAAGAAAGCACATAAAAAAAAAAAAAAGTCCTTAGAAAGCCTTTCAATGGAGCAAACCTGTTCCTGAGGAAGGAACATTGGTGCTGAGATGTAAAGGAAGGGTAGAAGCTACTGCTCCAAGGGAAAGAGAAAGTAATGGAAAGAGGCAGACATGTTCCCGGTAAAAGGAGCAGACTGTATGGTACCCATGGGGTGGGTGTGAGCAGCATACATTCAGGGAACAGAAAGCCAAGTATGGGGCTGTGGCTGACCAGCCAAGAACAGGTGTCAAACATGATGTAAGATGTGTAGGCAGGCAGATAATGGTGGATCTGTAGGTCACCTTAAAATTCTGCTTTTTCAACCAAAAGCAATTGAGCAGTCACCAAAAGGTTTAAAGCAAGGACAGAACAAGATTGAATTTGCTTGTTAAGTAATAATTCTGAGGGCCTTTTGGAACATAAATTGGGAAGTGATCAGAGTAGATTCTGGGAGACTTAGTTAAGAGGCTGTTGTAATTTCAGGCAAAAGAAGATCTTAGTTTGAACTATAAGCTACTCATTAAAATTGACTAATTAGCATCTTCTGAAAGCAAAGCTGCTCAAAGATTCGATTACTGACCTTCTCCCAATATTTCTCAATTGAACTATTATTCTCTCCTTCTCTCTGAGTGTTATTTCTCCTAGTGTTGGAAAGGACCTCTGAGATAATTAAGACCCATTGTCTTCAAATTGTTTTAGGGAAAAAAAAAATCACTTTATTTTCCCAAATGAGTTTTAGTTCAGAATTTCTATAGAGAAAAGAGTTGAAGAGCTCTTCTATTTAAAAGAGAGCAACATTGTTCACTATCAACCTGCACCCCACGCTTGCAGGGGTGACTTGAACTCAGGTCCCTTGTTTCCCAAACAATGTCCATTTCAACACATCTAGAGGCTAGACAATGATGTTTTAAGGACAAAAACACTGTTGGCTCGTAATCTTTAAATGCCTTCAAGCAGGGCTGGGAGATCAAGTGGTCAGTAAACATTTGTGGTATTGCACCAAAGCCAATGGATTTCAGCATTTCCCAACTTTATTTTGTGCTTATTTTCTTTCTCCCTTCCTACCTTCTTTCTTTTTTCCTTTTTCTCCCTCCCTCTTTTCTTCTTCCCTTGTTCACACCATCATTCCAACTTTCCTCCTTCCCTCCTTCTCCCTTTTGTAATAAGAGGTGATTTCTAAGATCAAGATGTAATTTTCAGTCTTGGTACTTGCCATCTGAACACCTAGTATCATCTAACCCTAGAATGGGTAAAATAGGGTAGAAGTTACAGGAACTCATCCTTCCTAAGTTTGAATCCTACCTTTTGCCTGATGTATAATCTTTACCAGGTCATTTAACATCTCTATGCCTTAATTTCCCCATTTATATCGTGGGATGAATCAGGGCTATCTCACAGGATTGTTCAGATGATTACATGAGGTGAAAGTCAGGATAGTGCTTGGTGCATGGTGAGTGCTTTGGAAATGTTATTTATTAAATGTTCACTTAGACCTGAACTTAGCTTCCTTTTTCTCCCTATGAGCTTGGTTTCAAGTTCACCTAGCCTGCATAGTCCCCTTCTATACAGCTCTCAGAATTGACTAGTCTACTCACCATCTATGGCTACCCTGATAGTGACCCTCTGAGGCAGTATGCAGAAATCATTACGTCTATTATACAGCTGAGAAAAACAAGGCTTACAAAGTCTCAGTGTCTAGTAATGGCAGTGAGAAAACTCAAAGTCTGTCTCCTGTCTTTTCCTCTTTTTAACTCTTCATAACTCAAGGATGTCCTGGTGAGATAATGCACAAAGACTTCCTTAAGGGTCCTCGCCTTCCCTTGATGTGTCCAACTACAATACCATGCCCTGACACAAGGGTCAATTCCCCTGTAAGCTAACAGAAGTCCATCATAGTGTCCCCACAATCTCACATGTAATTGCACACATGATGGGAATCCCATAAATATTTGGTTGGGTGTTTAATCCCCCATCAGCAGGGGTAGTCTGGTTTCAGCCTTGTTATTCTCATCTTAGCAAGTACTGGGCTTTGTAGGGTGGAAGGATCTCACTTATCATGGTGCATGTAAAACCTAGCCCATAGTAAATGCTCAGCACATTTACTATGTGCCTCAGTCGGCCTACACTGAGACAGGCCTCTTCCTGTGACCTCTAGGAAATGTGTCTACTTGGGAATCTGCTTGTATTTGACTTTATTCAAGGCTTCACAATTGCAGGTGACAGTCAGACTTATTCCAGATGTTTCCTGAATCTCAGGACACCAGACTTCTTCAATCCTAGTCCATACCTGCCCAACCTTGGTGAGCTTGCCCTGCCTTTGGCCTCAGCACACACTCACACCAGGAGGCCCCAACCACAGCACAGAACCCCTCTTTGAAGCTGCACACTGGTTAGAAAACAGGAGCTCTTGCTTCTCTACACAGGGGTCTTGACCAAGAATCCCACCAGTAGAAGCAGCAAGATAATTCTAATCCCATGTGACCTTGGATAAACTAGGTACATCTCTGCCTATCCTTGTTCCTTGTTCTATAAAATGGGTCCAACAGTATCTACTTCATGGTGATAGAATGAGGATCAGATAAAAAAAAATATATGCCATCATCCTCAACAGTTTGTCTCATTGCGTGATCACCATGTGATCGGAAATTTGCATGCAAATGTCAGTGTTTGGAAAAAAACAGTGAGAAGTAGCTATCATGGACTGAGTGTTTTCCATATGTCAGTCATCACGGGAAGTGCTTGATGTGGGTGTAAACATTTAATCCTCAAAATAAACCTATGACGTGGGCACTGTTATTAGTCCTATTTTATAGATGAGGAAATGGGGACTCAAGGATGTCAGTGACTTCCCCCAGAATAAAAACATAAGGTGACAGAGATGGGCTATCAATTGTGGCACTCCAATTCCAGAATCTTTACACACAGCCATCTCAGTTGCCTGTTAAAAGCAGTTGCTATTGGTATTGCTTTGTGATTGTTATTATTCATCTTATTTGCCCTCTATCTGGTACAGTCATCTCCATCTCCAAGGTACTCATTTTCTCCTATGAACTTAATTTCAAAAAAAAAAAAAAAAGAACTCCCCCGAATCCCTGCAATGAATTACATCTCCCAGCATTCGGATCTTCCACCTGGGCTAGGTTTTTGGTCAACTGTATATGGTGAAAGAATAGAAGAGTGCCTCATTATCAAGCTACGTGAGTGAAAGAATTTGTTTAATTCATGTATGATGCTTGGAGTTTAGAACATAAAGCACCTTTCTCTCTTTTTATCTCTCTTTCTTCTTTCCATTTCACTGTGTCAGGTACTTTACTAGGATCTTAAATTTTTAAAATCTTAATCCTCATACTAAACCTGAAGGTAAGTCATTATCCCATTTTGCAAATGAGGTACAGGCACTTACACAAAGCCCTATGGCTGGTAAGTGACAGGATACAGCCAGGATTTCCACCCATCAATGTGCAGCCAATGCCCTCGGCTCCTTCCTTCTCCTGTCCTGCTGTAACACCACCCCTCTGTGAGATGAGTAAAAGACTTCCGTGGCACCTGTTGCATTAATGGCACCTGCTCAGAGCATTCTGTCTCCTACAGAGTTCAACAAGCAGACAAACTGAAGCTGAGCAATCAGTTCATTTGCAAATACAAACTTGCTCAGCTAGAGGTGGCCCAAGGTTCCCAGTGTTAGCACCTCTGTCTGACACTGCTCCATGGCCGACAGGTGCCCCGTCGGTGTGAGAAATGCTCATTAGAGCCTCTGATTCAGGTGTCAGGAAGCAGCCCACAGCAAGGCCAAGGAAGTCCAGCTGTCCCGGAAGCCCTCAGAGTCTCATTTCCATTGTTCCCACTCCTGTTGCTGCAACATTCAATGCTCCTAGATGAATATAATTGAGTGACTTGCCCGTGGCGGCATTCCAGGCATCCTCTCCAGGTAAATGCAGGAAGGATGTGAGGATTAGGGTAAGCTTTCTCATCTCAGGAGAACAAGGACATCACCCAGAGTTCTTTATTTGAAGGTCCCAGAGGTGACAGCATATTTCTAGCTATTGACACCTAACAACTTGCACAGGAGGAGCAGAGACTTATTCACAAAAGTGGACACCTGTGCTCACAAAAGAGAAGTGACTTGTCAAAGGTGACACAGATTACTAATGGTGGGGCATAATCTCAAAATCAGGCTCCCTGACTCTGCCCGGGTGTTCTTCCCAATACCCCATTCTGTCCCTTGTTCCTCCGTTCTAATGCCTGTCCAGGTACTCTCCTGGAATCTTCCTGAGTCTTCTCCACAGCTGGCATGTCAAGTGATGCCAGGCTCTGGAGATTCTTCTTATTTTTAATATACATGCCTGCTCAGTGCCTTTGGACTTGGACACTGCACTCCCTTCTCTGAAGTGGCAATTAACAAAACTGACAGATGCATCTGTTTGAAGCCTGGTAACAGCTCAGTGTTTCTCTCCTCAATCAGATTTGCATTCAGCATCATTAGTCCTTAGGATGCACAGTTTCTTGACCTAAGTGTCCAACCCCGATCTACCTTTAGGGAGTTATGGGCTGAATTACCACCCCTCCCCAGTTCCATTGTTCGGGTCCTGAACTCCCAGTACTTCAAAACATGAATGCATTTGCAGACAGAGTCTCTAAAGTAGTAAAAGAGGTTAATACAGGTAGCACCTAATTCAGTATGACTGGTGTCCTTTTAAGGAGATTAGGACACAGATGCATTCAGAGGAAACACCTCATGATGACACAGGAAGAAGAGTGTCATCTACAAGTCAAAGAGAAAGACCTCAGAAGAAACCAACCTGCCAACATCTTGATCTTGGACTTCTGGCTGTCAGGATTGTGAGAAGATAAACCTCTGCTATTTAAGCCACTGGTTCTGTGCTACACAGTTATCTCAGTCTTTGCAAACTGAAACAAACAGGTACGTTCTCCTGCAGACCAGCAGGACCCCTCAGTACTCCTGCTGTAAAAGATGTCTTTCTCACATTGCACACTGTATTCATTTCGGGTCCCCTGTCTCATGCTGGTCATGTGGCAGATGACTGATGGATCAAAGAGAAGACTGCTTTTAGAGATACATTCATGGTAGCACTGGGGGCATCCGTTGCACATGACAAGAAAGCCATTTTGTAAGTGGACCCCATTGTTAGTGCCAGGTTCAGCAGCTCTGTAACAAGCAAGACTGGCAGAAAAAATCTACTTGATTCACAAAATAATTATTGCAAACCAGGTACAAGCCACAGGCTCAGAATAGGAAGGACTGGAGGAATCAGAAATGAATACATATAAGGATAGGGAAACCATTTCAAAATAGGGGAAAAGAGAGGAAAAGACACCTAAGAAAAGTGATATTACATAATGGGAAATGAGAAGAAGCCTTCTGTATTGGCTGATACAATTATACAAGACATCGCAGGGAAGGCAGCATTAGCTCTGAGTCAGAAAGATGAGAGGAAGGAGGTACATGGACAGGATGGTTAGGTTGGAGGGTCTGCCTTAAAGGATCCAGTGGGTTTTAAATCCTGAGTGCCAGCAGAGCAGGTGTTGAGAGCATAAGATGCAGGTGGACTCCTGTCTCTTCCCTTTACATGAAGTTTGCCAGTGTCCTTTGAAGTTAGTGAATTCTTTGTTCTGGAGACCTCCTTGCACAACAGTACCCACTACCCGGCTAGGGTAATCAAGCATGTCTTCAGACGTGTCCAAATGCCCCTGGGGAAAAAAATCACTCTTGTTTGAGAGCCACTGATTTACACTGTAGCTTTGAACCAATTACTTGGTTTCTTTGGCTTTGAACTTCAGTTTCCAAGACTGTACAAGAGGGCAGCAAATTTATATATGTAACACACACACACACACACACACACACACACACACACACAGGTACATACAGCTGATGAAGCCTGAAAAGTGAGTTTGTCTTGGCTCATTCTTTTCAACAGTGGACTTCTATTTTAATAAATTGAAAGCTAGATCCTCACACATGAAATGAACAAAAGCAGAGCTGCTCCTGATGAATCAGGGTGGTGAACCCTCACCACTAACTTCCTGCTGTCCTGCAATGTCCTCATAGAAACCCTGGAGTCACCACTACAAACAACTCCCAGGAGCAAACCTGAAATTCCCTGGGAGAATGGTCTGAAAGACCCAGATCTGCATCCTGGCTCCCTTCTTGTGTGTGCCTGAGAGGCAGTGAGCCCTAACTCTGTGAAGGCATGTGCCCTGTCCTCTCTATTCCCCCCATCCATCTGAACACCTGGTCCATCCAGGGCAGGGATAGGCCTCGGAGAGGCAAGTGAGGCAGCTAGGCTCTTAAGGAGGCACGTGCTCTTAGGTGAGGACCCCCTCAGGGACCTGGCCACTGAGGCCTCCTTAAATGATTAGCTATAGGTGTCCCATTTATCTCATTTCACTCCAGACTCTGATGAAAACTCCTCAATAAATAAGTTGGCTGACTAATCAGTTAACCCAACACTTTTACTATTAAGATGGGAATGTTAAAATCTACATTGTCACATAATTTTAAAATTAAATAGATACTACTTTTGAAGCCACCAGAATAAGGTCACATAGCTGTTAGGGCTGGTGTTACTTCTCTTCCTCAGTCCGATGAATCAGAAAGGAGCCGAAGGCTAGAAGTTCGTGGTGCAATTTCTTTTAGCAGCTCTGGGAGACTGGTTCTAGGACTGCCATGGATATCAAAATCAATGGATGCTCAAATGCCTTATACAAAAGGCAGTGATATTTGCACATAATCTATGCATATCTTCCTGCATTCTTTCAATCATTTCTAGGTTACTTGTAATTCATAATACAATGTAAATGCTATGTAAATCGTTGTGGTACTGTACTGTTTAGGGAATAATGACAAGAACAGAAGTTTCAACATGTTCAGTACAGATGCAATTTTTTCCCCAAATATTTTCGATTCAGGGTTAGTAGAATTTGTGGATGCAGAACGTGTTGATTTGGAGAGTCAACTGTATGTTCAGGAACCCATACGAAATCCAGTATGGCCAGAGCCAGGGGTGAGAAGCCAGAGGCATTGCTGATCTGAACCACAGGAGACCTTGCTAACCACCCCAGATGCACCATCTGCATTGCATTTCCCTCTGCAATAAGCAGACGTGATCTCAGAAACACCAGGTGCCCGACGGGTGCCTGTGGAACCGAGGTGGGGCAGCACATACCTCTCTCTAGGCAGCTGGTGGTTGGGGTTGTGGCGGCAGCGTACACTGAGGCCAAAGAGCTTGCGGGCAGTGCGCTGGATCTTTTGCCTCTGAGCCTCTGTGGTGCTCTGCAGGAGCTTGTAGCGGTTCTGCAGGTCCCAGTCATTGCCCCAGTGCTGGTGGATGCTACCGATGGTCAGAAAGTGGTTGCTGGGGAGACGCTTCATAAATGACTTAAACTCATCTAGCAGGAGACAAAGGTCAAGAGAGAAGGGCTAAGCATGACCACACCCATCAGAAGCCTCTAACAAAGCCCTGCCTCTTAATGCAGAAGGTTTGCAAATGAAACCAAGTTGTCCAAGACCCATGCAGCACTGCACAAGTCTGCTTTCCTGCGAGGCAGGCAAAAGCCACTGTGCTTTTTAATGACATGCAACCTCATGTTGCATCCTTGTTTAAGACAGGCTTTCCCAGACTTCTACATTGGAATGCCAACTTTAGGAAAATATTCACATCTCATTTGCACGTATACTCAACATTATCTTTGAATCAAATCACCACAGTTAAAAAATTAAAAATTAAAATTTAATTTAAAAATTAAAAATTGAAGCAAAACTTTTTTATGTAATTCAACATTGAAAATCACTATTGCAAGCCTTCAGTAGAATGGTAGCTATAAAAATAAACTTGAAGAAAACAATATGAATAGATTCTAGTCAGATACTGTTGCCTGCTAAGTGATCAAAACCTTATGCCTTTCTTCATTTTAAAATATAGAAAATTAGCATGTGTTAGAGAGGTGTTAAAGGCATATTAGCACGAAACGGAAAATTTCTCTTTGATGTAATATGAAGGTTTGACAGACCTGAAACGGATGATCCTCCCCATTCGGATGCACAAGAGTTATGTGAAGTTGAATCTATCATCTCACATTTTGAAAACCCCAGCTTAAGGGATGGTGACAACAGGTGGTGGTGCATGCCTATGATCCTGGTGGCTCAGGAGGCTGAGCCAGGAGGATCACAAGTTCAAAGTCAGCCTCAGCAACTTCGTGAGACACTGTCTCAAAATAAAAAATACAGGGCTGGGGCTGTAGCTCAGTGGTAGAGCACTAGTCTAGCATGAGGTACTGGATTCAATCCTCAGCACCACATAAAAATAAATTAAATAAAGGTATTGTGTCCATCTACCACTAAAAATTATTTTAAAATAAAAAAATTTAAAAATTTAAAAATAAATATAAAAGGGATGGGGATGTGGTTCAGTGGTTAAGTGCCCCTGGGTTCAATCTCCAGTACAAAGAGAGAGAGAGAGACAGAGGGAGAGAGAGAGAGAGCGGGAGGAATGGCACAGGTAGAAATATGGTGACAAACTCTTGGGGCTCTTGTGTCCTTTAGGTGAAGGTTTCCATCTCGGTTTGTGATGTTGAGTTTCAGAACATCATCATGGGCTACAATTTGACACACTTTTAAAAATGATGTAGTTTGGTTCTCCATCAGGGATTGGAAAACTGAAGCCCATGGTGGGAATATGATTTTCTGAATATAATCCATCTGACGAGCCACAAGAGCCAGGTCCAAAACCTGATATCCGCTTGCTAGTCTAACACTTCCCTCACACCAGCCCCACCATCTACCTCCAACTACTGGGAAAATTAAAGACTTAAAGAACTGATGATTTTTCAGGAGAAAAGGTCAGTTCTTGGATTAAAATATATATATTTTATATATATATATATATATATATATATATATATATATATATAATCTTTATAAGGTGGGGCCTAGTGGGAGGTGTTTGGAGATATTTCTTTTTTTTTTACTTTCCACCATCATAAGATGAAGAGGCCTCATGTACCAGACATTTCCGCCATGATGTACTTGATCCCAAAACAATAGGCCAAGTGGTGATGGCTAGAAGTCTCTAAATCCATGAGTCAAATATAAAACCTTTTCTCCTTTAAGTTGATTATCTCAGGTATATTGTCACAGTAATGGAAAACTGAATAACATTACAAGAGAACTCAGAGTTCTGCACTGATTGACTTGTTTAATGAGCTGCCTGGAGGTAGGAGGCCACCCCTAATGACCCATGCTCTCTCTGCCAGCCTCACTTCCGTGGAAGACACATAGCTCATTGTATAGAGAGTTCTGTTAACCTCAAAGGGGTAACAGCCCTTTCAATGAACTCAAATTAAGATTTGATAGGAAAACAGAATTTAAAGTTTCATGTTTTAAGTTTCTTGACTAAAAGGAGAAGAGATTCTCCTCAAAAGACGCAAGTACAGACCTTATTTTCTAGAAAATAGGTCCTGTTGGCTACCCTCCAAATTACCAGAGGCTGAGGCATTAGGGTGAGAGTTGAAAATGAGCAGAAGGAACACATTTCAGCACAAGTCAAAGACCCAAGTATGAATGACTGAATCTATGTTAATGGTCAAAACCATTTCGGATGGATATAATTGCAGGGCATCTAGAGGAAACATGTGCCTTATGGAGAGAAAGTGCAACATAAATCATCTCCTTATCCTGCAGCATCTAAACTTTCTGGTTCCTCACCCACCCACTCAAAGTGGTTTCTGTTCCTTGGGAATTAAAGTTCCTGACTGCTAGAGAATACATCCTACATTCCTCTCTGCTTTTTAGCAATCAGTAAAATTTCTTTGCAAAAGCATTTTATCAAATGCTTTTTTCATTTGAGACCAAATAATCATCATAATACGTTTTCATCATGAACCTCTTTCATGGATTCCCCGGATTTTAAATAGACTCATGGGCGCAGGTTCGTGGGCCTCCACAGATCCAGTCGAGCTGCCCGACCCTGTGAAAGCAGAATCCCTGATGACTCCTGTGCTCCCAGTGCCGGACGGGGGCTCGGAGTTCACAGAAACCAGTCATTTTCAAATGCTGCTCCATGAAGCTCTGCTTTTATCTGTGGTACACAGTGGCTCCAAGGTAAGATTTTGTTTGATCAAAGGGTTTTTTGGGCTAAAGACTTTCATAAATTCAAATATTAAAAATACAAACATGTCCTCTCATTTATCAGATGAGGGAACTAAGGCCTGGGGGGTAAAGCAGAATTAATAAGTTGCAAAAGCTGCTGTGAGCACTGGATTTGGAATCAGGGATTCCATTACCAAGGCTGTCAGTTACTAACTGCGTAACCTTGGGGAAGATTTGAGTCTTCGTGTCCTCTCTGCTCTGTAAGATGGAAATACCACCGCTTTCACGCAGCTGTTTTTAACAGATTTAAGGTTTGTGATGTTAGAAGCATTAATGCCCTATACACAGGTCCATTCGTTTAATAAATGTTTGAGCACTATTATATGCTAACTACCTACTTGGCATCTCTTCCTGGAAATGCTACGATTCTCAAGCTTATCATGACTAAAATTGAGCATGTTGTCTCGTCTCCAAACCTTCCAAGGTGTTCTAGCTCAGTGAGGGGTACCACTATCCGGCAACTTAACTAACAGGCATATCTAAACAAGGCTTCTCAACATTGTCTCAGTGCCTTTTCTCTTCAACTACATATCCAATACCACATCAAACCCTGCTACTCTTCCCTTCTAACTATCTGCATCTCTGAACATTTCTGTCTTATGTTGGTATCACCTCCTACTCCACATCACAGGTCACCTTGTACATCCCCCTCTGCCTACTTGCTCCTTTGGATCCTGAACTACAGTCAGATGCTTAGACTTCTTCTCTTCTTCAATGTGGCCTTTCCTAGCTGTACTGGTCACATGAACTCCCCACTCAATGTGGTATGCTGACTGCAGCTTCTCCTTCTCTATGCATGGACACTTGAAATGTCAACCACTTGTATGGTTGCAATGTTAATGCCTGACTTTCGGACAAAACTCAAAAGTTTCACAAAGGCAGAGTCAACTTTAGACCTTAGCCCACTTTATGACTTTGGGTGACTGATGTTCCTCCACTGTGACTCATTTTTCTGAACCATAAAAATCAGGAAATAACTAAATTACTAGAAAAGTGACTGACAGTCTTGACAATCTGTGATGCTTTGAATATATATGTGTGTGTGTATGCATATATCGATACACACTGCATATACATATACTTACATACATACATATGCATGTTTATTTACACACACACACACACACACACACAGACCAAGAATCAATATGTCTGGATTTGACTCTCCATTCTCCAGAGGTTTCATAAGTGATCTTACTCTGTCTTCTGAGGACAACAGAGACAGTATATCATGTGACCACAAACTGGACTATGCTATTCATTATTTCATCCAGTGGAGATTTACTGAGTTCCTACTACATGTCAGCTGCTATACCTGACTCTGGACCCTCTTAAGTGACAGTCAGGGTCTCTGAATTTTCCCTCACAGTGATCCTAATTCCCCTTAGCTGAGGCCCCTCTTGCAGGCTTTGCTAAGGGTCACTCACACAGTAGGCTGACTGAGGCTCTGTACCTGAATTCTCCAGGTCCTTATATGCTTCGGCCCATGACTTGGCCATATTGGCCAGTGTGTATTCCAGGATCTGAATGTCGGTGACGGGGCAGTTGCACTGAGGGAACTCCTCAGCACACTGGCATCGACACTGGCTGCTCTGGCACACATACTCCCCCTCGCCATTGCACATGATGTAGCTCAAGGCCGACTGGACAAACTTCTCTTGCAGATACTGAGGGAAGATTATCTGAAGACCTGTTTGAGAACAGCAAGAAGGGGAAACAGAAAGGTTAAAAAAGGTGTTTCATTAACAGTTTCCAAAGGTGATACACAGGAATCTAAAGCCGCTAGATTTTTCCCTGTGTATTGAAACCAGACTATTTCTGGGCCTATGGAGGTCCAGACAGGGCATCACCAGCCAGGCCTCCAGTTACTTTACTTCTACTTCAACTTCTCAGGTCATGACCTTGGTCATCTCTGAAATGTACACTCTATTCCGTTATATTAGTACTGAGACTACAGCAGATCTGATATGTACCTTTTTTCCATTTGGGGAGAAAATCTTCATTGAAAGCAGAATACTATTGTTTATCTTTCTTTATTTCCTTCATTTATTTTCTTTCCCTTTCTTAAAATATTTATGAACCCTATTTATGAAGAACAAGACTTGAGCTGGGCACCGTCTATGGAGATTAAAAAAGAAAAAAAAAAAAAAACACAATCTTTGCCCTAGAGGAGTTTCCAATATAATCAGCAGAGCTAGATAGCAGATGCACATCACCACAACAGCTCTGTAGACCTATAGCAGAGGCAGCCATGGGAAGCACGGGGCAGCAGAAGACTGCAGGTAACATGGCTTGGGTGGCAGGGACACCTGTGCAGGGGACATGATTTGGGCTGGCTGAAAACAAGCAAGAGAGTGCCATGTTAGAACAGGAAAGGCATTCCAAACAGTGAAACAGAAAGAGCAAAAACATAACAGATGAGTCTGGAGCTCGGGATGAAGGAGGTGAGCTTGGAGGGAAGCAGGTAGAGGGCTGTGGGAAAACAGGTTGTAGAGAGGCCAGAGTGCAAAGGGCTTTAGAATAAACTGAGGATGTGGGTTTCCTCTTGTGGGTCGTGGTACGTGATGATAGACTTCAAGAGTGAGAGTGATGCAACGAGGACGAAAATATTTAATATGCTTATGGATCATAAAACTAAAATACCAGTAGGAAGGACAGCGTCTCTTCTTTGCTCTAAAACTGAAGATACAGAGGACCTCCAAGTAGTTAGTCCACGGTTTTAGGATGTGTACTCTTGATTGCATGGCATGATCTTTACACTGTATTTGAATAATCAAAGTCTTAATCCTGAGAGCCAGTGATGGAGGTGGATCTAAGTGGGCACGGCCAGCACTCTGCTACCTTGAAATGTCAGCACAGCACACTTTATTCCCTATGCAGCCCCGACAGAAGGACGACTCTGGAGTGACTCAACTCATTAAGGCATCTTCACCTTGGATGGCTTTCTCCAGCTCATCTGAAGCTGCTAACAGCTTTAGCCTCCAATATATACGGGTGTAACCGTATCCAGCTTGTAGGAGAGAATCATATTCTTATTTGGATTGCTCTGTTTTATCATTCATGCTTCAGAGATACCCCCTAATCCTACTCATCAGGGACTTGCTGAATACACTTGGCACACGCTCTGCCTTGCTACTACACAGTGCGTTTCTAGAGTTTGTCTTTCCCTCTTGTTCCTTCAAATTATGTGTGTTTGTGTGTGTGTGTGTGTGTGTGTAGTTATATGTGATGAAAATATATATATATAAAATAATAATCCCCATCACTTGAACCCGTCCTGGTATAGCAGGTAAAATGTCAGCAGGGCACGGTGGGAAAGAGGAGTGTGAGTCCAGCATGCCTCATGGCGGGAAGCCACAGTAGTAGTTAAGAGCTGGTCATCACACCTGTCCTGTCCCTCTTACTACAAAAGTACTCTCAGACAAGTTATTCAGCCTCTAAGCCCCAATTCCTTTCGTGTTCAGATAGAGAACACTGTAATACCAACATCAGAGGAATGTTATGAAGACTTAAAGAAAGATCCCTACAAATTTTCTGGAACATTCCTGGGCACGCAAACAATACATTATCTCTTTCCTATTTTTGATGTGATGAAGAAGATGACGATGATTTGATGATGATGTCACGACTATGATTAAATTTTTGAGGGTCCAACAGAACCTTCAGGATAAATGGAAGAACAATAGCTGCAGGTATTTAATCGGAAAAGGAGCATTTTCAGAAATTGGTCTTTAGTGGTTGGGAGAGCCATCCCAGGGAGGAGGGTTCAGAATTCAGTGCCTATTGAACCAGAGGGCTGCCCGGGAAGGTACATACGCCATCTCCAAGGAAGTTTCTAATGGACAGAACTATACAGCTGCACAACAGTCTGCCGCAAAGCTGGTAAGCTCCATACCCATGAGGAAGGGGTTCGTGCGAGATTGATTGCTTGGAAAGACTATTGCACAGGGGTATGATACCAAAGTCAGAAGGTCGGGCAGAACAAATCAAATTGTAAAGTCCCTTCTAAACTTGAGCCTACAGTTCTTCCAGAGTATGCATTATTGAGTCATTTTATCTGTATCACCATTTTCTCTTCCAAAGCACAATTTATTTTTAGCTGATTCCAATCCCCCGTAGGCAACTGGGTCTATGGATTGGGGTTAAGTTTCTGTTGCTTAGAGGAACTCTACAGACTATATTCTCAGTCCCATTTTTCTAGCTTGCTCATCATTTTCTTTCTCCCTTTTGTAGGGGATAAAATATTCTATTCTTGGTCCCAGCCCAAAAGGAATGTGGGGAGAGCATTTTTAGAAAATTGCGTCAAATCATTTCTCCATTTGGCAAGGATACAAAAGGCAGTCTTACCTACCCCATTTAATGCAACTGAAAACAGATGAAGTTTGGGGTTGGGGGTTTTCTGGGAGCAGCTGAAACACAAAACTGGCTGCTCTTTAAAAATGGAAACTCAGAACATGCCGAGTTGTCTCTGAGGCAGAATCTCCTGGGCAATTTCAAAAGAGAATAATGAAGACATAGCAATTAAAAAGCACTTTTCTGCAAAATGTCATTACTGTTTAAAGTTACATAACCATTTCTACGGCAGCGGAGGTTCACACAGCAGTCACAGCCAGAGTCGTCTCCCGATGACCTGTGTCCAACAAAGAGGCCCATTGCTGACCTCCTAGATTGGCACCCGAATCCTGCCGGCTTCAATGGGAGTCATAAATAATTTGGAGGGGGATTTGGCCTGTGGAACCAGTGTTGAAAGATATACAGCTGCCGGCTGGGGTGGAATATTCTGTCCCCATGGTTCCCAAAGACACACACATACACAGGGAAAGGAAAACTGAGAAAATTAGAGAGAGAAAGGCCGCCATTATTGCCAAGCATATAAATTTGCCTCACAAAACCCAGGAAGGCAATGGTTGAGAGCTGCATTTGAACACCAGCTCACCCACACAGAACATATGGAATATTTTCCCTCCAATCTCATTAACTTTTTAAAAGATCTTGTTATACTTTAAAGCTGAATGCATCACTCCTTCCCCTAAGCTGTCTTCCCTCCTTTTCCTGACTCTCGCTCCATCCCCCTTGGTCCTTGCCCCCATCCCACCTTCAATACATACATCTTGCAGCATGCTCTGTGTTTTGTAGACAGTTCTTGCGTGCTGAGATCATATTTCTCTCTCTCTCTCTCTCTCTCTCTCTCTCTCTCTCTGTCACAGGATGGGCCACCTCTATGTCCTTGCCTGCCTCCTTTGTATCGCTGAACAGTCTCTTCTTTACTCACAACACACTAGGCACTCTGCCATTTTCTTGGTCCTTCCAACGTGTCTGCATTGTTCCTCTTAGAGTCTTGGCTCTTGCTCTTCCCAGTACCCGGAATACCCTTTCCACATATTTCTGCATGGTGTCCTTGTGGTAAAGTGCAAACTTTCCCAGAGTACCCAAATTGAAATATCTTTCTGTTTTCTTTAAAAGAATTAAATGCTGGCTTATGTTATTTTATAAGTTTGTTGTTTTTTCCATCTCCTCCATTAAAGAATGAATTTGGGGAGGAAAGGGACTATCTATCCAGTACAGATCCCAGAGTGTAAATGAGGCAAAGCCCTCATTAGACTTTGGGACTGGTAGAATTGAAAATTAGGTGACCTGTCCAAAACTCCCCTAAGTAAAGGAACAGAAGGAGAACAGAATGAGAACTCAAATTCAGAAAATCAGACTGAACTTTTTTTATGTATTTTTAAATTTTTTTTGCTTTGGTACTAGGGATTAAAGTTAGGGGTGCCCAGCCTCTGAACCATATTCCTAGGCCTCTTTGTTTTTTTTGTTTGTTTGTTTGTTTTGTTTGTTTTTTGAATTTGAGACATAGTCTAGCTAAGTTGCTGAGACTGGCCTTGAACTTGGGATCCTCCTGTCTCAGTCTCCTGAGTTCTAAAACAATCGAAGTTCCTTCCACCTCTCCAAGGGGAAACAGGTTCTAAGATGAACTCCTGGCTCAATATTCCATGGCAACCCCAGCACACAGCAACCTGGCAATGCCTTAGGCTCTCTGAAACTCAGGATTTGCTTGCCTATAATTTTGAAATACCAACCTCTGGACTTACTAATGAGGGGAGAAAATACATAAACCACACTTAAACCACAAGCTTCCTGCTATGGACTGGAAGTTTCTGGCCCTCAATCAATTCATATGTGGAAACCCTGACCTCGTTGGTAGGGTTGCAATTAGGGGAGGATGAGCTCACAAAAGAGGGGATTCCACCCTGGGATTAGGACCCTTAAAGAAGAGACCATGGAGTTGATTCCTGTCTATTAAGCAAAGCCCAAGTAAGCACACAGTGAGAAGGCGGCTGATTGCAAGCCATGAAGCTGAGCCTACCAGTCACCATTCCTGCTACCCCGTGACATCAGCCTCTTTGTCCCCCAGAAGTGTGACAAATAAAGGTCTTTTGTGCAAGCTGCAGTGTTTGTTACACCAGCCCGAGCATGCTAAGACATAATTAGATGTGCCATAACACATCAGATCATGATCCATTCCAGGAACCAAACTGGAGCACTTCCTTGGAAAGCCTTCTTAATGATAAATAGTCTTTAGGGGATAGATAGTCCCCTGGAAGAATAATCTAGAAAGTGGACAAAGCAGGGGAAAGGACTCAACAACAGAATGCCTTCCAGTTGAGAACTAACCTGGTCATCGCCTTCCTTTCTGATTAAGAATCATCTCTGTCAGGTGCGGGGCACACCTGTAATCCCAGTGGCTGAGGCAGAGGGATGCGGGGCTGCAAGATGGAGAGTTCAAAGCCAGCCTCAGCATCTTGGTGAGGACCTAAGCAATTTACTGAGCCCTTGTCTCAAAATAAAAAATAAAAAGGGCTGGGATGTGGCTCGGTGATTAAGTACCCCTGGGTTTGATACCTGGTATCAAAAAAAAAAAAACAAAATTTTTTTTCAACCACTTTTATGTGTGTGTTTGCCTCCATGTTCCCTAGACAAAAAGTGGTTCTTGAGTCTAAAAGGAGATGAAAACTCTGAAGGTAAGAATGGCACAGAGTAGAGATCAGGAAGTGCATTAGAGGAAAAGCATTCATTATCACAAAAAAAGGTTAAGCCTTGTTCATTACAGGTAGGGATATTTTTCTTGTTTTTTTTTGTTGTTGTTGTTGTTGTTGTTTTCAAAAACAAAAAAAATGGAGCTCACTGTGTTGTTCAGTTTCAGCCACTGAGGGACATTCAAGGAGCAGAAGAACTTTCAGGGAGCTCATGCATTGGACCCTGCAGACCTCCTTGCCACCCCCCATACTGCTGTCTAAAGCAGTCAGCTGGTTCGCTGACCACACTCGTGAGGCTGGGGGCCATTGCACATCTGGAAAACAAGCTCGATCGACAGAAGTTGCAGGTGCACTGCACACATAGGATCACAGTCCGGTTGCCATCTTGGAGTCGCATCCTCCTCTTGCTGACAGGACGTCTTAGCTTCCTCCTCCTTCCTTCAAAATCATGCATGGGGAATTGGAGGAGACAGAGGGGAGGTGTACCACATTTCACACGTGCTTCCTGTCTTCTCACTGAACAGAGGGGCTATTCGCAGATTCAAAACCAAAGCACACAATTTGAGAACAAGAGAAAAAGGGTGAATAAAACCTCACGAGAGCATTGTGCCAGGCACATAATAGGTGTTTGATCAATATATTTCATAGAACGAGTAAGTCACGGATTTATTATGAAGACGGAAGAAAATGAGCTTAGAGATGTCATGATGGGATGCCGGTTGAGTTTTGAAACATGAGCACAATCCAAATAGATAAAGGAGGACAGCTCCAGGTGCCACAGAGTAAGGCACGCCTTGAACAAACACAGCTCCGGGCGTGGACACTTGCGATTCATGGAGGTCCTGTCCCAGCCAAAGACCATCATGGATTGCTTCTGATCAGCTTTGTTTTGTTTTATTCCTAATCTCAATCACCCAATCCAGTG
Source organism: Sciurus carolinensis (assembly GCF_902686445.1). Lineage (NCBI taxonomy): Eukaryota > Metazoa > Chordata > Mammalia > Rodentia > Sciuridae > Sciurus > Sciurus carolinensis. Next base: position 15,410,267 of record NC_062226.1, on the reverse strand, counting down.
ACATTTTTATGAATTTTCTCTTTCCTGACCTATTTCATCAGACATTAAGTTCATGATCTCTTACAGTACCAAAAGGAAGAGGGAGAAAATACAGGTTCTATTCTGGCTGAGGGTAAACATTTTCCCCACCCTGCTCTTGCCTCAGAACGTGGCCCCCTGTAGATATCTCTGAGCCCTGGAGGCGTCCCAGCTGTTGTCTCACACCTGTTCAGTTCTGCCTGTCAAATTCTGTCCATTTCTGGAACATACAAGGTGGGGAGAACAACAAGGACTGCACCTTTTGCAAAAGGTAGTCCTGATCCCCTTCCTTGTGGAAGCTCAGGGATTGCAGACTGGCAGATAAAGGACTTTATGGCTCACACAGCCAAGCTGAACTCCAGTGTAATGAAGGCATGCAGGTCAATTACCCATCTGTTTGTGTTTCTATTGCTGTGAATTACAGTATCCATCGCTGACAGCTCATTGGAGTGGAATGAAAATAAGACAATAATTCACCGGGTGAAACTGTGCAGAAAGGGCGAAAAGGCTATGATCTCATTCAGAAGTTCAGCCCTGTCTCTGTGATGGGTCATTTACACTCTGGGAAATGAAGAAAGGCAGCTACCTGGGGGAGAAAAGGGTGAGTTCTGGCTCCCTCCATGTAGGAATTAGGAAATGCCCCCTCCTGGTGAGGGTAATATGTTGAATTTGCAACTATCATCATCTGTTCTGCAGGATCTTAAGAGAAGACTTGGAATCCATAGGTGAAAAATATAGGTAGGTAGAACTCAGGACAATAAAGCAAAAGTCTTTTCAGATATCTGAAGTGATGAAGAATGAAACGAGTTGTGTTGGTAGTAGAGAACTCCTAGTCATTGGACATGTACAAGCAGAGTTTCAAAGCTGACATGGAAGGACACTTTACCTAATGCCAAGATCAAATGGCACTGTGGACTGGATTATCTTTAACTTATGTTGAGTGACACCCCCACACACAGACACAGTGCCATCTCTTCAAGATAACATGCCCCCAAATTCTGAACTCTGACATATCTATACTACACACTCCAGAGAAGGAAACGTGAGTGTTTGATTTACAAAATGAAACTCAGTAAACAACTTCATCAATTTCTTTTTTTGCATGAGATCACAACATACCAGGTAGAGACCATCAAGGAGCAGAATCATCACAGACTGTGACCACCATGCAGCATAAGCAAGAAAGAAGCATTTACCTTTGCATACCCCTGAGGTTCTGGAACTGTCTGTCAGCAGAACATAATCAAGCCTATACTGACAGATACAGGAGCTGGTTAACTATGGTCAATGGCCAAACTGATCTGCAGCTCATTTTTGTAAGTAAATTTTACTGGAACAGGGTCATGCACATGGAAAAGTTGAGTACTTGCAATAGGGACCATGTGGCCCACAAAACCTAAAATAGTTACCATCTGGCTCTTTAAAGAAAAAGTTGCCAACCCCTGTACTAGATGGCCATTACAAGTCATTCCAACATTTATTTTTCCATGATTTTACTCTGAGCTGTTTTTCCTTCATATATTAAGCAAAGATTGATTTGGCATGCAATATGTCCCAGGTACTGTTCTAGGCTCAGAAGAAAGGGCAAGACACTAGAAGCACAGTCCTTGCTCTTGTGGATTTTACTGTGAGAAAGAAAGACAACAATGAATAAATAAAAACAGAGAAGGGTTTATATTGACAAAAGGGATTGAGAGCAGGCAGACTTCTAAATGACAATTTCAACTACGAAAAAGATAATACAGTCTAAACTATGAAATCCTCAGGGATAAGAATGCCAACATATATTTTTTATTCAATTTCATCAGGAAGATACTCTTGAAACTTTAAGAAGAGATTGATTCAATTTAAATATAAGCTGCTTCACAGAATTCATGATAAAACCAAACTTGATTCCTACAGGAACTGGTTCTGTCTGATCCCTGGCTGAATTGATGTCTCCAAATTCCACCCACCCAGGTCCCCTCTTCCACCTCCTGCTGTAGCCCTGCTCTCCCCTGTTCAGATCATGCCTCTGGCTCTGACCAACAACAGACCTTGGAGAAGCTAAGGGGTTTAGCTTCTTTCTTTCCCCCAAACCTCTTTATTAAAGTATAATTAACATACAATACACTGCAGATTTTTGAGTGTACAGTTTGATACATTTTGGAATAGATATAACCTATGAGATCATTATTACAGTCAGGATAATGAGCATCTCTATCACCCCCAGTTTTCCTCATTCCCCTTTGAATGTCTTTCTCTGCTCTCTCCATTCTTGTGTGGGCTTGCTCCTCCCTCCTTCCCCAGGCACCCACTGTTCTGTTTTCTGTCCCTGTGCATCACAGAGATTCATACAATGATGAAACTCAGAAGAGTAAATTTGGCTATCTATAAATTGTGCATCCATGAACTTACGTATCAAATCAAATCAATAACACACAAGAAGTTATAGTATATGCGTTAGACTGATGCCAATTTCTGTTCTTGTCCTGGTTTCTACTGCTTCCTCCAGAGACCGTGGGACACCTCAGGTAGCTCTCCTACAGGCAACAAAAACACCTTGGGCTTATCTCAGCTTCTTATAGAAACACTACTGCATCTGATTATATGTGCTTATGCTCATGTTCCCCTAGTCTGCCAGCTCCTTGAATGTCAGAGGCTTTCCTCATCCATCTTCCTTTCATCTAGCATATTAGTAGGTACCCAGAAATGTGTTAGAATGAAGGGGAGTCTTTCAAAGACACCTGTATTTCCAGTCTATGCTTAGCATGCCTCCCCTCTAGGCCTCTCTTCCTACGCAGAACCTGGATCTCCATTCTCAATATCATAACCTGAGACCTGGAGCTATTTTGACTCCATCTCAGTAGTCACAGACCAGTACTCAGAAAGATCTGAGGAATAAATACACAGATGCAAAAACAGTCTTAGGACAGTACAAAAAGACTTGACCACTGATTTCAGCACATATTTTGCTTGGGATCCATTCTTAAAGGTTATGATTCTTGAGGATTACTGTAGTGTATATGTCTCTGCAATATACAAGGCACAGTGCTAGATCAGAGGAGTGTGCAAAAATAAGAGCTCTCTCTTCAGCATCAACTAATCTCATCCTTCCATCCACCGCTATATTTAGATAAGTGCTATACTAGATCCCGAAAGCGTGGTGTCTGACCTCAAGAGGCTTTAGTTGCATGATATGAGAAGACTCATTAATGTACAATGATAGTACAATATAAACATAAGACTGACTGCACAAGTTCCAGTAGGACTGAGAAAGAAAAGGCCCTACTTTTGTAAGGGAAGAGATCAGAAAAGTTATTTTGGATAGCATGAACCTGAGAGGTAAGGTAGAGTACAGCATTTTCCAAGTTGTATGCCTTCCTTGGAATCATAGAACTGCAAATGTCCCTGGGCTCAAACACGTTCAGGAAACTCTGGACATTTAATTCCCCTCTTGAGACTCATAATACCCATTAGCAGAGTTAAGGCACTGAGAAGTCCTGCAGTAAATAAATGTGGTTTATGTTATTTAATCCAATGTTTTAGTATTAGGGAGCTATCTCTAAATTACTCTGTGGTAATAAATAACCTCAAAATCCCAGGGGCTTATGACCACAAAGGTTTATATCTTGCTCATGTTTAATGTTGACTATGCTTTGGTTCTACTCCAGATGCATTTTTCTTTAATTTAGGATTTAGGCTGAAAGAGTAATCTTATCAGGAATGTGCTGTTCTCATGGTAGACCGAAGGGAACAAAAGCCAAGCCAGGCGATGTCTCTTGAAGTACCTGTTCAGATGTGGAGTACCACATACTCTCACATTCCATTGGCCAAAGCAGATCACGGCCATTATCGACTGGAGGGGCAGCAGAATCCCCACACAGCCCAGCACTGCCAATCACATGACAGCACACTGAAGCACAGACAATCCTCTCAGAGGAGGAGAAAATAATGCAAATCTATGGCAAAATACAGCAAACTTTTTTGCATAACTCAATGACCAAATGATCCAGCAATTTAACTCCTACATAGATATCCAAAATAACTCTAGAAAGGTATTAGAACAAAAACATGTACATGAGTATTCATAATGACTCTACTCATAAGAGTTAAGAGGTGGAGATAACCTTGATGTTATGAGCAGATGGTGGATAAACAAAATGTGGTGTATCTATACAATGGAATAGTAACTTAGCCAGAAAAAGAAATGGGCTGCTACTAGTGCATGCTACTGTATGGTCGGACCTTGAACATTTTAAGTGAAAGGAGTCAGGCACAAAAATATATCATTTTATTTATTTGAAATATCTGGAATAGGAAAATCCATAGAGAAGAAAGCCACGGCCAGAGGCTGAAGGGAGCAGGGTGGTAGGAAATGAATATTTAATAGCTACAGAATTTATGCTTGGGAAATGAAAAGTTCCTGAAATAGTGATGATACTTGCACAACTTGGTGAACATACTTAATGCCACTGAGCTGTACATCTTAAAATGGCTAAAATGTTAGATTTTACATTGTATATATCTTAGTACCACAAAATTTAGATTTGAAGCAAATTGATTGGACAGTTGAAACTGATTCAAATCAGTGAAAGCCTATTGAACATCTACTCTGAGCTAAACATTATACAAAAGAGACGTGAACAACAAACACATCGAGAAGCATGTGGTTTCTACTCTCAGGGTTCTCAGTTGCAATATAGTGGCAGTGGGCTCCATTGTGTGCATGAGACAAGGCAGAATGTATTAGAATATAATAAAGGCACATCAAAAGTGTTGTGTTTGCAGTGCAAACAGGAAGTTTAATTCTAAGGTGAACTATGAGGAAGACTATAAGGATTGACTCAATCATTTTTAAAACAAACAGCTACCATATTCATATGCTGTCAATAAACTAATTATCTGAGGTGACTTATTCAAGTTTTGGCTACCTGAAGCCTGATTTCTGCACAATCAATGATATCGACAAGGAATCCAAAAGGACAGGTTTATAAGTAGACTAAACGACCACATCGATCATTTACCTGTCAGGATTTACATCCTGCAAACTTGGCCTCTAGTTTATTAGTAAGGAACAGCCACACTAGACCCCATGCTGATGTTAACTCCTGGAGATGTCTTCTCTCTGCATCAGCTCGCACCCAACTATGAGCCCTGGCTCTGAATTTCTATATCCTTCCTGCCCATGTCTGAGTTGGAGCTCCCTCTAGACTCCAGGTTTCTCCAGGTCAGAGGCACACTTTTTAGGGTAGTCTACTCCTGAACTGTCCTGAGACTGAGTGATCATCTATTCTAGGGGTATTTAGACTTTGCTGGCTATAGATCCTTTTAAGAAAATGAGAAATGGAAATCAGTCCCATCTACACATACACAGTTGGCAAGTGATTTAAAAAAAAAAAAAAGAATCACAAACTCTCTGAAGTAAATCAGAATTGTGGTGCTCCTATACTATTATTATCAGTATACCCCAGATTGAGAATCAGCGTGGAAAAAAAGTTTCAGAGCACTGCATTCAAATTCCTCCTCTGGCACCTTCAAGACAATTTTTAAAATTTTTGTTTATTTGTTGTACACAAATGGGGTAAAAATTTTCATTTCTCTGGTTGTGCACAAAATAGAGTCAGGACATAGCTCAGTTGGTAGATTGCTTGCCTTTCATGCACAAGGTTCTGGGTTCAATCCCCAGCACCACAAAAAAGACAATTCTCTAACTTCTGTAAGCCTTTGTCCTAAAAATATGAAAAATGGGCTGTGTTGAGGTTTACATGAGATGTTGATCTAAGGAAATGAGCCCTCCACCTGGTGCATAATAATTACCTATAATAGCTATGTTGATTATGTCAGTTCCCTTGGTTTTTAGGTATATGTTTTCCAATTAAATGTTGAACAATGCCTAGGAGGTATTCCCAATTTGCAGACTAAAACATCTAGGGAAGTTCAGAGATTTAACTAACTAGTCTAAAGACTTATCACTATCAACTCTTCATTAAGGTTCTCTGCATTCTATTTTATCTTGGATTGAGTCTTTGATTGACATCTTCAGTATCCTTCTCGAAGAACCCCTCTTCTCCTTGGACTCACCACAGAACAGGGTGCTCCCTGGTACATAAAAGAAAACCAGCATTTGGGTGCAGCCAGCGCAGTGGTAATCAGCAATCCCATTTGTCAATGAAGGAACAGCTTTCTTATTGAACAAGCCTCTTAGAGCCACAGGAAACACTAGATACTCGCCAGCATCTCCCAGGCCACTGTTAATTGGACAAGAGGAGACTTGGTCAGGAGCCCTTGCCTGATCCTGGGCTAGAAAGAAGACTGGAATTCTGTCATCATGAGGGGCCTCAGATGCCAAGCTTCTTTATACAAAGAAATGGCTCTTAAAATCCAGGGACCTGGCAAGGGTCAGTCCTAGTTACCCATGCTTTAGAAAGATTAATCCAAAAGTATGAATTAATGTGCATTGAATATCAGCCCACCCACCAAGAAAAATATTGATCACTTGGTTGAGTCATAAAGAAACAATAATCAAACTCAGGTTTATCTTTTAAATGGCATCTTTTAAATGGTTTGCATTTTATGTATATGTGTTTGTTTTAATCTTCTGGACTGTGATTTTCCACTTTATCAGCACTGTGATTGTTCTCAGTATTTGGTGTACCATAAATAACTCTAAGATCTTGTGGATTGATTTATCAAGTTCCTACTAGGTAAGGTACATTGCACTTATTCATTTAACATATATTTAATGAGCACTTTATATGCCATGGAGGATGTAAAGATAAAGAAAATGTTTTGCAAATACCATGTTGATTGAGGTGATACAAAGAATGCCCAACTTTTTATATCATTAATCGGAACCAGGTTTGTTGGATATTCTTACAAGCACCATACTCACAATGATCCTATGATGTAGGTTCGAATAGAGCCTCAGAGGCTGCATTCACTCATCTGAGATCACTCAGTGTGCAAAGGTACATCTGGTACTTGGCCAGAAGTCTTTCTAAGTCCAGGGCTTTTTCTTGAAACCACTCTTCTACATTGGATCTCTTTTATAAGGAAGAAAGTGATGAAGGTCAGAGAAGCAAAAGAAGCCAAGTGGCTTCTCTGAAGAAGTGGCATTTGGAGGAATCAATTGTATGACCCCCGCCTGGATGATGTAGTATCCAGTGCAACAGAAAAAGCACATTTTAAGAACGTGATTCTCACTAGACAGCCAATGCTCAGCATAACATAGGTACTCAGGAAATGGTCATCAGGTTGAACTGGATTTAGTGCAATGTGGGATAGGAAGTGGAAAAAGTTAGAGAAAACAGAGCTCATGTGGATTCTGCTCTTCCCATTCATTCATTAATTCATTCTTTCATTCCTTAAATCATTTAACGAATATTTCTGAGTAGTGTCTATAAACCAGGCTCGTCTTGTGCTAGGAAAAGAGATGGTGCTTACCCACTGGGGATTTCTGTTCCAATGGGGATGTCAGCTTAGTAATAGGATGTATATACTACTGTGTTAATCCTAGGGAAGAAGATGGACAGGGCAACTAACAGCCTGGAGAGGGAAGACAGAGAAGTTTTCCTGGGAGATGTGGAAAGTTAGGGACTGGAGAGAGAACATGTGAAGTTAAAGAACAAAACAAAATTAAAATTAAAAAGCAATGTCTGTAGGAAAGTGTAAGACATTTCATAGGCCTGGAATGCAGATGTGGATATCTGTTTGATAGCAGAGTAAGAAAATTCAAGATAGGCAAGAGTTAGATTGTGAAGAGCCTGGTGCTATCTTAAGACTAAACTTTACACCAAAAATTTTGACAGAGGCTGTGATTTGCATTATGGAGGGAAGTGACAGTATTTGATTTGGCTCTAAGAAGACCACACTGCTGCTGTGATGTGGTGGGTCAGCACCAGTGAGATAAGAATCTAGAGGGCTCGTTTAGTAACTAATGCAATAATCCAGGGAGAGGAGAGAGGAGGACCTGAGGAGCTGAACTAAGGCAGGTATAGAGAAGGATGATTCTGATGAGTGAACATTTGTGATAATCATTGAAAGATGGACCAAACTTGATGAAAGAGAAGAGGCATGTTGTTTAAGACATGAAGAATGTTTGGATGCATAAGTGGTCAGAGATGGAGCCAAGTCTGGAAGAAACTGACATTTCAAGAAGAGAAACAGGAAAATGAAAGGTGAGAGTCAAGGAAGAGAACACAGAGTGAAGGGAGAAAAAGGGGAGGAGGGATAACTTGAGATCAAGATAGAAAATGGACCACCTGAGTGGGAAGATGAGAGAGAGGCTCTCAGAACCACAGTAGTCTCAGGTGACCGTGTATGGAGGTTGAGGCAGAGAGAGTGTTGCCTCAAGTTAGCCATCTTGGATCCCATCTCCTCTCACTGCCTTCGCCTCCCATCTTCTAACAACCTTCACCCTCCTCCTATCCATCTTTCTCTTTCAGAAATAAAACGAGCTAAATAACTCATTCCTTCTTCACTGAGGAAAAAATAGCATATGCCATTGAATCTAAGTTGCCATTCATGGTAAAACATACCATTGCTTTATATACAGTAAGAAAATAATACCTTGCCAATTAAACTATGACACACCATCAATCGTAAAAGGCATTCTAATTTCAGAGATATTAAAATCTGAAAAATCATGCAACTTTAAATCTATGACAAGTAATCAAGAAGTTCAACAGAATGCCTCCATTTACCACGTCTATGACTTGCACCCACTCTGATCCCATCTTTCCTCCCCTACTTCTCCTCACAATGGCTGGGCACTCCTACTGAAGGTGGATGATTCTGGTTATACACAAGACCCAATTTACTCTTGAGTGTTCACCTTTGATCCTAAAATCAGTGCCTCTTACTTACAGCAAGAATATTTTCCTCTCAACAGAATAATTCCCATAGTCACACACAAGTTTTATTGTTTCTACGTTTAAAAAGAAGGCAAAAAAAAAAAAAACACTTGACATCACATCACCTTGTGCTATTGTGCCATTAACCATAATACTCCTCTGAAGAATTTGTTCTTGAACTCATTCTACTTAGAATCTCACCCTCATAATTATACTGAAACATTTCTTGTCGAGGTCACCAATGACTTCCATGTTGCTCAATCCAGTACTCCTTTCTCAGTCCTCATCTTAATTATCCTATTAGTAGTATTTGATACAACTGACCACTATCTGTTTTATTCTATTTTTGTTTTGTTTTGGTTTTTGTTTGCTTGTTTTTGTTTTGCAGTACCGGTGTGAAACACAGGGCCTCGTTCATGCTAGACAAGTGCTCTACCACTAAACAACATCCTTAGCCCGCTATCTGTTTTGGAAAATACTCCTTAATTGATGTCCAGAACACTACACTCTCTTGGCACTCTACCATCTCCCAGGCACTCCTGAGGTTCTTTTCTTGTTCTTTGGAATCCCATAATCCCAACATTTCTATAGTTAATTCTTTGAGCCTCTAATAACCCTAACACTTTCCCAAGGTATTCTTGTCCAAGGATCCATCATTAAGATGTATTTCTATGCTAATTGTATTCCCAGGCCTCTCCTCTGACCTTCCAAATTTTCCCACTCCACATCTACATTTGGCTATTTCATAGACTTCTCAACTTGAAGTTCTAACCCAATTTCTCATGACTCATCACAACTGGCCACTCCCAGAGTCTTGTCACATGAATGAGTGGCAATGCCATCATTGCAATTGCTTAGGCAAACCTCGAGGTCACCCTTGACTCTCTCATTCTCTCACAAGCATTTTCTAGTCCATTGGCAAATAATGTCAGCATATCTTAAAAATATATCCATAAATTCCAGCACTTCCCACCACCTCCATTTTCTCTCACCTTGATAAACATATTAGTTCCCTAACTGGGGTCCTCGTCAATGTTCCTGTCCTGAGTGATCTTTTCTACAAAATAGCCACAGTGATCCACTTAAAATGAAACTCAGTTCAAGTTACTCCTCTGCCCAAATTTTCAATGGCTTCTCATTTCATCTGGAGTAAAACCTAATCTAAATTCGTTTCCATGGTCTACAAATTTCTACATGACCAGCTCCCAAACTATCTCTCTGACTGTAAAGAAAATATATTTCTTTCCTTACTTGTTTATTATCTGCTCCCCCGACACCCACACTAAATATAAGCTCCAAAATAACTGAGTTAGCTTATTCACTTCTGTCTCTCCAGTTTTTAAAGTGATATTTGATATATAGTTGATGCCCATTAAAATTGCTAAATAAATGGGTAAACATATGAAAGAATAAATCTCTATATCATCCATAGATTTCAGCAAAATATTATCTCTGCATCTCTTTCCACATCAATGAGCTACTGAGGCAGAGCTCTGCTCTCTGTATACTTCACCAGATGGATACTAGATTAAATTACATGACAATGTCGGTAAAACACACAATGGGCTTCTTGGAGAGAGAAGTATAAAAATAAGAAGTTATCATTATGCCATTAGTGTTATTACTACTAGTTCGATTGTTGCTGCTATGACTACTAATAGCCTCTGCTCATTTCTATGGTGCTTTCGTTCTCATTTCTAATCTTTTCCAGGACTCTTCTTTTTTTTTTTTTTTTTTTGCTATTTCACTCTACTGTTGCTCTGTTTTAATGAACATTTAGTGAATCACCAAAAGCTGGAGGTCATTAGTGTACTGTTCCTCTCATCCTCTATCCTCCAAAATAAATCTTGGCAGAATCTCTCCTGCCAGTCTCATTCAAAGGAATAGAGAAACGGAAAGCAACTCCATTTCGAGAAGGAGGAGCTTTGAAGTCAAATGGCTGAGTTAAAATTCCAACTCAGTCACTGATTTAGTAGTCTCTCTGAGCCCCAGTTTCCTCACCTGCAAAATGGGGATGTTAATTATGCTGTGCTCATAGGAATCATGTGATCATTAAAAATGTAATAAATTAACTAATAAAATAAACATGCTATAAACAAATAAATTAAAGATAAATAGGAAAACATAAACCTAAATAAGAATAAATTGCTACAGTCACTGGTCCATATGAAAGCACTGCATAAATATCATTCATTGTTACTTCTGCCTCCTCTGGTCTCAGTCCATGTGGCCTGTCCTCTCCTGAGCTAGACTACCTCTTACTCTTCAATGACTCATGTTGTATCCATGTTTTCTCTTTGCAGAAGAAGTCAAGATAGTATACATCATTCAATAAAAGTTAGATGTACACTACATATACAAAAATGCATATATATATATACATGATGTGTGTACATAGCTTTATGAATTTTCACAAAGCAAATATACCCATGGGCTTCTAACCAGATTAAGGAACAGAACATTACCAATAGCCATAGAAACCTCTCTTCCTCTGTTATTTTTTGGAGGTACAATGACCCACAAAGGATAATCTGGTGGTGCTACTGGGGGTGCTAGAAACTATAAGTTCTGAGAGCTAGTTGAAGGGAATGAGTTCTTGGGGTTTGCCCTTAACCACAGCATGCACCTAGCTCCTTTCTCTTTGTTGGTCTCTGTCTGTCTGTCTCTCTTCTTTCCTACTGCCATAAGGTGAGCGGCTCTTTAACACAATACGCTCTGACTCACCACAGGCCCATAACAATGGAGTCAACTGCTCATGGTCTGTGAAACACCTGAAACTCAGCCAAAATAAACCTTTCTTCTCTACATTGATTTTCTCAAGTATTTTGTACTCCCCTCAATTAACTGCCTCATTTCTCTACCAAAACATTAACTCTTTCTGGACTGACTTCTAAAACAATTATTTGATTTTACCATTTTTTCACTTGTATGACCTGAACAGAATTATACAACATGCACTCTTCTTGTGTCTGGCTTCTCTCACTTATGGTGTTATAGTGGTGAGATGCTTCCATATTGTTGCAATAAATATTTATTCTTTCTCATTTCTGTGTGACAGCATGATAAGGTATCCATTTTCTTATTGATGGACAGACATCAATAAGAAAACAGTAAATTTCTGGCTTGGTCCATTTTGAATAAAACTTCCATGAACATTTGTGTTTTCTGCTGAACTTGGGCTCATTTCTGTTGGCAGATCTCAAGGAGCTGGAATTACTGGGTCATAGGCAAGAATATGTGTAGTTTTTAGCACATAATGTCAAGGATTTTCCATAATGGTTATAACTAACTCATGCTCTCGTAAGCATGTACGTTCCCTCTGCTTCACATTGTCCCTCTTTGATATCATCAGTCATTTGTACTTGCCACACTCATCATTGTTCTATGATATTAGATTGTGGTATTAATTTGCATTTTTCTGAAGACTAGGAATGTTGAGTGTCTTTTGAAATATTTATTTGTCCTTTGCATATCCTTCTTTGTGAAGTACCTGTTCATGTCTTTTGTCCATTTTCTTTTCTGACTGCCTTTTTTACCACTGATTTTAGGAGTTCTTTACATAGTCTGCAGAAGTGTTCCTTGTCAGATACATGGATGATAGATATTTTCTTCTGTTATATAATTTGCATTTTCATTCTATTGTATTCATTCTTAAATTTCATTCTATATTTTGATGACAAGAGTTTTTCTTTTTAAGGTAGTCCAACTTCTTTTCTTTTCCTTTACACTTATTTTTTTAGATCCTACTGAATCAATATCAATCTACTCAAAAGTCATGAGATATTCTCCTATCTTGTATTTAAGAAGTTTCTTTGTTTTACCTTCAACTAGGAGAATATTATTCTTCTTTAGACATCTATTTTTCTAACTCCTCCAACTGGACAGACAGAATGAATTACTCCATTTTCTCAATTTCCATAATGCTAGGCATTACTTTCATTTTTCCTATTATATTTTGCATTACTGGAATCATAGATATCTACCTGTCCATCCTCACTATCACAGTGCCAAATCTGTTCACTCAATTATCTAAATTTTTCATGATCTTTTTATTGAATCCTGATATAATGGCCATTAGAACTGGTCTATCTCTTTCCACTCCAACTGCTAACTTCATGGTCTAAACCTTTGTCATTTCATCTCGAGAACTCATAACACCTGAGCTGTTACTAACTTCTAATCTACCAGTCTCTAAATAATTGCCCATAAGAATCAGAGTGATCTTCCAAAATACTGTTCTCTCCATGCTACTTCCTCTTTCAAAACCCTTCCGTGATGTCCACAACTCCCAAATTAACATTCAACTGGTTAGTGTGCTACAGCAGCCTCCCTGAATATGAAGGGTCATCTTGTCCTTCTCACCACTGATACCTCTGCTATAATTTCATAAGACCTTCAATTTTATCAAACAACCCTTGACACCTCTATCAGCCTCTGTATCTACGCCCCTGCCTCCCATTCAACATGCAGTTCTTGTCCTAGGCATTTTTACATAGGAACCTTTCTTGACTCTTTAATAGGCATGTCTTTATAAAATCTGGTACCACTGGTAACACTGATTTTCTTTCCTATTAAAATTCATTACATTTATTGGTTGTTTGAAGTTCTGTCTTCCCTGATAGAGTTTATATTTCCTTGAGACAAAAAATCATGTGTATCTGGTTTATCACTATCATTTTGCCTACCATATTAGCTAAGATGGATTTTTAAATAAATATGTACATATATAATTATTTATAAATTTGTGATATGTAATTTATTTTATATATAGTTATATATGTGCATATATGTATATGTATAAAATATGTATATGCACACACACACACATATACACACACACACATATATATATATATATATATAATTTGTTGAATTAAACTGATTTGTGACCATATGTCTAAGGTCTCGTACTGGATTTGGCCCTTAGTTAAAGATTTGATGATTCATCATTTTCATAAAATCCTAGGATCTGCATTGAAAATAACTTAAAACTATTTCAATCATCCAAATTGAATAATGACTAAATAATCTCTGTAACATTCTTACCAAATATCATCTACTTAAAACTCTCAGGTAAGAGGGAGTCATTATGTGCCTCAGCAGATCATTTCAGGTTTTGGATATGAAACTGCATTAGAAGGTCTATTTTAGGTATTTTAGGGATGAAGCTTAGTGGTACAAAGAGTGCTTACCTAGTGCGTGCAAGCTGCTGGGCTCAATCCCCAGCAGGAGAAAAAAAAGAAGAAAGATAGATCTATTTTACACTGCCTTGAAAGCTGGGGTCCTTCTAGTTCCCCCACCAGATTGAATCTCACCCATTTTAGTCATAATAATGAGGCTGTCTTTTCTGCAAGATAGGTCTCCGAAGACCAGTTCTTGGTTTTTCAAATTAACCTTCCTTCACTCTTTATCATAAGACACCCTCCTCCAGACACACTGCAGTTTCTGCACATCTCTCTTAAAGCTGGATGCTTGAACATAGACCCAGTTCTCCAGGTGTGCTCTCACCAATGCAATGTAGGAAAGGGGTGTCACCTTCTTAACTGTGGATAGCATACTTCCAGTAATGAAACCAAGAGCAGATCTAATTTTTGAAGAACAGGCTCTTACACAATAGTTGCTTTGGGAAGAAAAATAATCAAAATTAAATTCAAAACTCAATACACATTTATAATGAGAAAATGTGAGGACTCCCTGAAACTTAAACTTCATTGTCATCCAGGTAAATCAGCCTACTCTAAATGTCCCTAACATGTCAGGAAGTTCCTTGGTAGTAACATCTTGTAATTTCCTATTAAGTTTACTACAATTTTAACTTTTGGGTGTCTCGCCAGTAATATGCAAAGCACAGTGATGAAACACACATTGGAGTTAAACAGCCTGGATTCAAATCCTGGCTCTCACTTCACAATGTTGCTGTAGATATCACATGGACTACCATGTTGAAAACCCACCATACCCAGGACAGCTCTGTCTTTCTCATTCACACTTTTTTTTTAGAGGGGGGGTGGTATGGGGAACTGAACTCAGAAGCACTCAACCACTGAGCCACATCCCCAGCCCTATTTGGTATTTTATTTAGAGACAGCGTCTCACTGAGTTGCTTAGCGCCTCTCATTTGACGAGGCTGACTTTGAACTCACAATCCTACTGCCTCAGCTTCCCGAGTCGCTGGGTTTAAAGTCAGGCAACACTGCTTCTTAACAGGCATTAGCAAACCATTCTGACCATGGTGTTCTTTTGTCTATTAAAGGGGATAGGTTTCCCCACCTCCTGCATGTTAAGTTTTGTTGTGTTGTGTTTTAACACTATACAGACATGTATGGCTGAGTTTCCCAGAGAGGTTTTCACTCAGAGCTCCCTGGTGGTGCTCCCCAGCCCTCCCTGTACCATTTTCCAGCCATCTTCTATAACAGGAGCATGAATCAAAGAGTTGCCAAGGAACCAGAATATAAAAGTCATATTAGGCTCTGCTTAACACTACCTGCCAATCTCCACTCAGCTTCCTCCCACTGACATTCAGAATCACCTTTATCATATACCTTTAGGGAAGGTCACATTTTTAGTCTGCTCAAAGTTAAAGCTTGTCATTTTTTTCTGACTATAAAGTTAATACATGATCATTGTAAGAAAGTTAGAAAGAAACTAGAAGCCTAAAATAAATTGTCTATAACCTTACCATCCAGCAGTAACCTCTTTTAAACCCTTGGCATACTTCCTTGCAGAATTACTTTTCTTCTTTTTATACTGTTCAGATCATGCCATACATTCCATCAGAAACCTTCCATTTGTTAATTAATATCAAATCATTTTCACATATTCGGAAAAACTCTTAATAAATAACCTTTCAGTACCTGCCTAATATTATGTTTCTGGATGCAACCCAATTTGCTTTGTCTTCTCATGTGGAAAATTGAGATGTGTACATTGGTTTTTTTTTTAATATTATAAATTATGCTTCTTAAAACAGCACCATCTGTACTTAAATCCTAGTCATTTTTTTTCTTGCAATCACTTCTCTTTATGATATGAATTAAAGAGTTAAATTACAAAAAAAAGTTAAATTACTATTGTAAAGGGTATATTTTCTATAGGTAATAAACACATATGAAGCACCTGTCATGAACCTGACATACAACACACATTGAATAAGTACAAACATTTATAAACGCCAACAAAACAATCCTTGAAATGTTTGCATTCTTGATGGTCATGTCTGAGAGTATTTTTCTCTCTTCGCTGCTAAAAGTGTGTGTGTGTGTGTGTGTGTGTGTGTGTGTGTGTGTGTTTAAGAGTACAAATTATTAACAAATAAGGGGAGTGAGAAATTACAGAGAATCAAAAATTCTATAAAATGTCCTATACTTCTCAGGATTCAAATACCTGTCAAAACACACTGGAAATCAAAAACAATAATGCAGAAAATCCAGATGATATGATATGCAATTTTAATATATATTAGATCTGGGGCATCTATAAATAATACTGTTTAGACATTTTCATCAAAATAATCAGATAAAGCTCCCATCCCCGTGTGTTCTATCTGAAAACTAATTAATAACCATGAATTTAATGCCCTGTATATGTTAAAATTCTAAAAGAATGTATCATGTCATAACCAATTTCCATATGTGTAGCTTCCACTGGCTTCTCTGTTCCTCTCTTCTTCATTCTCCCTGGGAAGGCACTCTCTCCTTCCCTACATCACACCCCTGCTGTGTCCTCTCCCTGTCTCTGGCCCCACCCTTTCCCATTAGCTTCCTACCTTGAAGGTGCAGTTTGCTCTCCGTGCTTTGCAGAAGGACGGAACTCACAGAGTCCAGATTGTCATAGCTGTTACAGCCCAGAGGCCCAGTGCGTGTCTCTGTGACCTAGAGTGGGCATCAAATGAGACAAGTGTGAGACAGACGTCTTTCTCTAGGGCAGACCCTGAAGAGTCATTCCCCTGCAGAACAAAGTCAGCAGCTAGGTCCCGTGGCCTCAGTCCACAGCTGTCTCCTGAACATCTCTCCTGTCAAAGAGCAGACAGGGTAGCAGGATGGTCAAGCCACAGTGCCTGGTTTCTATCCCTGGCCCTCACTTCCTAACTAAGGTCACTGTGAGTGTGCTGTAGACTAATAAATTAAGCACTATATACATTAAAAAAGCGCAGGCTTTGGAATCAGGAAAATCATTGTTAAATTCCAGTTGGGTCATTCATTTACTGTATGATATAAGGAAGTCACTTAACTTCTCTAAGCTTCTGCAAACTCAAACTAACAAATGTTTTCCAGGGTAGTTGTAAGACAAACGTGATGAGTGTATAAAGTGTCAGGAATGGCAAATGCTCAAAATGGGTATTTGATTACAAACTCTCTATAAATTGATAGGGCTCTATGATGCATTATTATCAGGTAAGAACAATAAAATTATCCACATTTTGCAAAACAAGTTTAAGCCACAAACATAATCGGTGCCACCACAGGAGAAAAGCATCCAGATCCTCTGGCTATGCGTCTCCAAGACATTGTCTGCAAAGTCATGAGGTGATGGATCATGGAAGAAGAGTTATTCAAAAAATAACCATAAAATAAGCACTGTTCAGTCTGAAAAGAGGCCTCTTCATCTCTTCGCTTCCCATTATAATTGTTTTGAGGCACCCAACCATAAAGAAACAGCATCCATTGTAGAGTATGGGGAACAGTCATAGGTACCTCCTTTGCCCTTTTCCAGTTGTGAAAGCTTGATCCATAGGTTTCCCCTTTTAAGCCTCATTCCTCATCTATTAGATGTTACTCCTGTTCTTACTCACCTAAACAGGGCATGAGATCATATTTTTGACCTGTTTAGCACATAAGATGCAATAAATAAATGCAAGATAACCAGATTTTATTTTGTCTTACAAATAATTTATTCATTTTGAGAGAGGAATAATAACATAGCTATTATAAAGTGATAGTTAAAAGAACCAATTCTTTAAATTAAAGATATCCATTTTGGGGGAAAAAAGGAACTGGGTGAAAATCCCCCACCTGGGTCGGGGGCTGACCTTCAAGGAATCTGGTAATGAGATAATTCTGTCCACTGGGTCTTGGGAGAGTGGTAAGAAATGGCTAGAAAAATTCAAGTCCAAATTGAGTGCGGAAAGCAGTGTTAGTGTCAGAAAGGTTTCTTGAGAGGACTCTGTGCAATTTGTTTGAGAAATTCCTCCTAAGGAGGCAGACTGCACTTCCAGGATGCACAAAAGAGGATTATCTTCTGACAGAGCTTCAATATCTCAATTCCACATCCCATCCAGGGGGCAGAGAACCATTTGGTGATAATGAAAACCAGGTCTTTGCGGATCCCTAACTCTGATAGCTTCATAAAGATCCCTCTCTCAGTACTGAGTTCCCTAACAACATAATCCCCCCGGTATGGCGATTCTTCTCAGATAAGCTAGCCCTTTGTTTGTGAATCTGATTTATTTCTCTCCTTACTACTTCCCTCCTCCCGTAACTCTCTCCCGCCCACGTTTCCCTTCCTGTGGTCAAATTCTGACTCATCTGCCAGTTTCCCTTGACCTTCCCTCTGCACCTTTTTTCCCCCAAGAGAGATCTTGAGAAGTCTTAATAGAACGCTAGGTCTGCATTTTATTCAGAAGTCAGAGTAAAGACTGAGAAGCAACATGCAGGCATAATACAGTTTTAGAAAATCTGAGATGGAAAAATTTGCATTGAAACCCTTAGAACGAATTATTTACATCACAAATGTCCTCCCACATCTCTTTATAGAGGTAGTCTCTGAATGTATTGTACTTCAGATGGAATATTTTTAAAGTTCCTGTGCTCTAAGCTATTCTATCCACCATGCCTGTTTAACTTTGAATTAATTAAAAGTAAATAAACTTACAAATTTATTTCATCAGTAGCCATATGTCAAGAATTCAATAAATCCATGTGACTAATGGTTACTATCTTGGTCAGCACAAATATAGGCATGTCTATCATCTTAGAAGTTTCTATATTGGACAGTGCTTTGTAGAAGACAGTCCCACAAACCACAGTGTGCCCGGGGCCTGCTTTTGTGAATAAAGTTTTATTGGAACACAGCATGCCTGTTTATGGACATACTGTCTATGGCTGCTTTTATGATATAACAGCAGAGTTGAACAGGGACAGCAGAGACCATGTGGCCTGCAAAGCGGAAATATTAATCATCTGGGACTTTATAGTGTATGTGTGCTGACCTCTAGTGTAGAGAGTTCTAATCCTGTTAAGGTATTTTCTGTCTGTGTAACGCTGATCAAAAGCCTGAAATTATGAATGCCAGTTTTATCATCTGTAAAGGACACAAATGTTATAAAAAAATTATTGATCTAAGCATCACTAATCTGACTCTTGCTATTTTGCAATCTTGAGAAAATCATTTACCCCATCATAGTTCAGTCTCTTCAGCTAGAAATGGAATGTGATAATCATCCTTATAGGAGGACTCTTTAAGGGTGAATGAGAGGACTGTCAATCATGCTACAGCCATAGCCACATGGCCACCCTAACGCCAGTGCTCACGAAGCTATGGGGCATGTGACCTCAACAGTCAGAGGTTGCAGGGGTGCCATGAGTACATGGGTATGAAGTCAGGAACTGTATCTGTTCAGCTGCTCTCCGAATGTCTGCCTGGAAGTACTGTTGCCTTGAGACCCTGCCAACCCAAGTCCACCGTCCAGTCGTACCTTGATTGCTCCAGTCGATATCTGGATCTCATGGAGCCTCCTCATGGTGCCATCACGGTCAACAAAGTAGGACGACGCCAGCTGGTGCAGAGCTTCAACACTTTGAGTGGCATTCCCTGACTTCCTGTCCAGGCGACTTTTGTCCATGTACATGGTCAAAGCCTCCTCTCCTGCATGGGAAGGGAAAGAAGACAAGAAAGCCAATGGAGACCCAGCGTGGGAGGAGAGGAACCAGGGCCTGGGGGCTGACAAGAGTTGGACCTCTCTAATTCATTTTATATCTTCTTCCTTTAAAAATGGGGGGAATAATGAAATATAAACAGTCCCAAGATAACAGCACACACCAAGCTCCATTAGGACAAGGGCCATGGAAACTCCCTCTGCCACTGAGTCCAATCCCAGGTAATCCATTCTGTACTTCCCATCATCATCATCTCACAACATAACCACTTCCCCCTCTTTCAAGAATGCCCAGTTTCTTTTGTAAAATGGTTGATTTAGCATAGATATTCCTTTCCCCTTCTCCCCTATTTCTGTTTCTTCACTTTCAGTTCCTCCTTTCCTCTTCTCTACTCTTCCTTCCTCTCTTCCTTCAACCCTTCCTCTCTCTTTTTTTTTTTTTGTTTCATTCTCCTGCCCCATACCTTTATAGATAAGCAAACATATGGAAAGATAGACACACATAGAAATAGATAAGACATAGATATTTAGATATAGCTAGAGATGACACTGGGCTAGAGGTAGAGATAGGGAGAACTTTGTCCCCATAGAGAGAGGGAAAACTAAACTTCCAACCCTGTGAAGGTATCCACAGTGGCTTTATCCTTACACAGAGCAGAGAACTCTCCACACAGAGGACATCATTAGTTCATGGTTCTTCCATTCATTCAATAAATATTTTTAAGTACCTACCTTATGCCAGGCAATGTGCTTTTGAGAGTACAAGAGAGAAAAGAGAAGAGGGTCACATCTTGGGGTTGGGGAGAAGAATGATCAGGAAGTTCAGTACAGGAAAGAAAGGAAAAGAAAAAGCTAGAGCAGAGAGTAGATTGATGGACAGATAGATGGATATTTGTATGAATGGAAAGAAGAATCCATTGGATGGAAGACTGATATAATTATGTAGATATTAATGTACAAATTTATAGATTTTCTTATGTGAAATTTTCCTTGGAAATGCATGCATGCATTACTAACACTTCTAAGCTATGTTGACTTTTCCTTTGGATAATGAGATCTCTGGGTAGCACATAAGGAAAGAAGCTTTACAGATGTACTCTAAATGAACTTCTACAGTCACTCTTTACTAACGTTACCAGTGTGGGCACATTCCTTCTCTGTTTCTCAGTTTATTCACTACCAATATTGAATGAAAAGAATTTCCAATCCCATAGGATTATTAAAAAGAATAAATTGGTAAATAAGTATTTAAAAACATGTGTAGTTCATTGTAGTACTTGAAAATAACATCTCTGCTTCCATTTCTTCATGTGTAAAGTGGTAATACTAACAGTACTTACCTTATAGTATTGTCTTAAGGATTAAATTAGTTAATTATATAAAGTACCCCAATCCTACTTGGCACACAGTAAGCATTGTGGAAGTCTTTGCTACCATGATTTGAAAACTGCCAAGTTACTGGTTGTATGATGTTTATACATACACGTAATTCATTCAACAAAATGAAATATTTAGACAGACAAAACCAGTCAGTTCCTTGTCAGAAATGAAGACTGGTGTCTATGACAACTGCAGTGTCCGTAGAATGCTGATTACTTTTCAAGTTGGAGAGAAAAAAGCTATCAACTTTCAGAAGGAATTCCATCCTGTCCTTCTCCTACATGTCTGACTTCTGAAATCGAATCCCACTTTCTGGCCCATTCCACTGTCACTTCCTCTTGCTCACCCCTCCTTCCCTGACACACTCATTCACACTCCTCATTACCTGTTCAAGCAGGGCTTCTTCCTTGGAGAACATCCCCAGCCACACCCTGGACCCAGAGGTAAGGAATCACTTTCCTTTTGTTATTATTCAGTGTGTCCTTTTGGTTTAGCTCAGTGTGCCTACACTGAGCATTTTGGCAGGCCTTGGAGTGACAAATGAATAAGACACTGGCATGTGCTGTGAGCGTAAGTACACACCAAGATTGAGAATAAAAAAAAGTAACATCTTTCCTTAGCAATTTGTTCTATCGATTGCATGTTGAAATGGTAATATTTTGGATATGTTATGTTAAATATATTATTAAGTTGATTCCTCCCTTTTTTCTTCTTCCTTTCTAAAAATGTGGCTGCAAGAAAATTTACAGTTGCATATGTGGCTCCCATTTGAGGACTGCATTCTGCTTCTATCGGTCAGTGGTGGCTGAAGGAGATAGAGACAGAGATCATTTTAATACAGCAGATGGAGAGCCAGGGTAGAGGAATGCAGAGTGGAATGCAGACCAGAGATGGGTTGCCCACATCTCCGTAGATCATGTGGGTCACAAGGTTCTGATGAGCTGGTCTCTCTAGCTGTATCCTCACTGCTTTCTGGGAATGCTCTACCCCATACAAATGTACCCCATTTTCTCTCATTGTTGGTACTCTGCTCTTTTGTTTTTCTTCTGGCTAATTTCTACCCATTCCTAAGTTCCCTAACACTGCACTTCTTCTGAGGATCCCCCCCTATTTCTACTCTTCTCCTGAACTGAGTTAGTAACTCCTACAATATATGTCCCCATGGTTCCTCTATTTCTCCAATAAGTCACCCATCATATCTCCTGGAGATTTCTGGTTTGACAGCCCATATCCCCAGTGAAGCAGAAGCACTCTGAAGGCAGGGAGCAAGTAAGAGTATTTTCCCATTTCTGTGGCATTGCCTAGCACAATATGGGATGTGTTATGTGCTTAACAAATGATTGAAGCTACTAGATGAATGAATGAACCCAGAAGTGATCCTACTTGCACTTTTTTAATTGACTGAAAAGTCTGCCTCAACAACTAGACTGACACCTCCCAACAGGGAGACCCATCATTCAAGTTCATCTCTAGATTCCACATGCTTAGATTTGAATTGAGTTCAAAGTAAGACACTCTGGTTTGCATTTTCTCATGAAGCCCTCACTGTTATACATTAAAGCATGATATTTGGTTCTTTGGTCCCCATAGGAACCTAGCAGATTTGACTTAAAAATGACTTTACATCCAATTATACTTTGAGTTCCAGGGTCAGTAGGTGGGTAAACAGGGACTATCCACTTCATCTTTTTAATATTCCCAAATCTTTCCTAGGCTCTGATGAAGAGCAGATATTCAGTTATCATTTGATGGATAAATGGATGGAGGGATGGATGGAGGGATGGATGGATGATTGAATAGGTATATGTGTAGATAGATGACTGAAGAAGTAAATGGTTAAGTAATATTCTGGGAGTCAGTCACAAGGCAGAGGAAATAAATATTCTAAGTGCCAGTCCAGGCTCTCTTAGGGGCCCACAAAGTGGAAGGTGAAACAAGCCCAGTTCCCTCTGGACAGAGAACTGGCAGAAGCAATCCTTAGATCAAGAGGGGTTAATGGACTTCTTGCTGCATTATTAAGACTTAATTTCTTGTTTATTAAGAGAATGTTCTGTTTAGAGTTACTTTCCCACTTGGGCATTCCTGCAAATTGCCTCTTCACCCCAAAAGGCCTTTGCTCAGTCTTCCTGTCCTCCAGGGGTCTTTGCCTCACTCTGAAACACCTTCTCACAGAGGAGAGCAAAGTAGGACTTGGATAAACAGCATGGAAGAAGAGGTTGTAGTTGATCTGTTTACCTCTACATTAATAGAGGGTTTTGCTCCCAGATGGGGAACAGGGGTGTCTGGATTTAGTGCTCTGGGATATCCTTCTTCCTTTCCTTCTGAGCCCCTGTGATTTTATTATCAGCCTTCCTCTCAGTCAAGGGAAGATGTACCAAAACACAGTGTGGGGAATAATGTACACACACACACATACACACACTAACATATACAAATGAACAAAAATCATGAGGCTTCCTGTAAAAAATGGCACCCATGCAATAAACATGATTCATGTACGTGTAAAAACATACACACACATGCACATATTTCTTTCATATCTGTGTGTGCAATGTGTGTGTATGCAAGCTCACATACAGATCAGCTCATACCCAAGCATAGACAGGCATTTTGGAACATCTTCCTAGGCAAGTAGGCCTGTACTTCCATGCATGCATGCAAGCTGTCATGTATGTCACACACACTCACACATTCAAGGTGTTTCCTTTGGCCATAAATTCCATATTCAGAGTAACTAAGGAAAATTACTATCTCTATTTTCCTGTGTGTTGTTCCAGGTGCATAATTTGTCCCTTCTCCATCTTCCATCAGATAAGTCATACCCAATATTTTGATGAATTAACAGATGGCACCAAAAAATTGGAGATCTCAAGAAAATGTCCAAGTTGTTGGACGTCACCACCAGCTCCACTTTCTCATTCCCACCCTCTTTCTTCTTTCTTCCCTTTCCCTAAAGAGTCAAACAAATACATTTACTTGTTATGTATGTGACAGTCTAAGAATCATCTTCTGTTGTTTGATGTTGCTGCCCTTAGGAACTGACTGGACACCTCAAAGGGTTTATCACAGTCTTTATGCTCAATGAATACAGTGTTCTTAGGGAAAAAAACTATAATGAAATAATATCTTTTGCACTTCTTGTATGTTGATGGGGAAACTGATATTCAGACAAGAAAGTGAATTTCTAAAAGCCTCCCACTCATTTACTGAGTGGAAAGACTGGGCTTTAATCCTGGATCTGCAAGTTCCTTAGTCCAATCAGATAATGAAGACAATCACAGTAAAAATGCTGATAATAGCCACATCACAATAATTTGTTAGGTGCCAGTGTGCTAACTACTTTTAATGCATTATTATATTTAATCCTTACAATTTACATCAAGTAATATTTATATGACTACTTATAAAAGAGGAGTCTTGAAGAACTGAGTCACTAGTGGAGGCAACACCAAGCTGGTGAAAGCAGGAGGAGGGACTAGAACCTGGGAGATATAAATCCAGATCTGGCCTCTTCACTCACTACAATGCCACCCACCCCTCCCCTTGCATAAGAAGGTCCTTAAGAAGTAATTTCCATGCATAAATGAATAAAATGTTGATATGAGATGGACCTTACATGATTTCTGGCACACAGCATTCATGCAAAAGTAAATCTGCTCCTCTTCCTTCCCCCAACTCCTCCATGGCTAGGGCCAAGGGAATGTTTAGGGCCTGCTGTCCGACACTGGATTTCAATCCAAAGCTTTGCATATTTTAAAATGTTGTGTTGTAAAAACAGTAGAGGAACAAGGCTCTTTAAATAATTTACCACCATGCCTTGGAGAAATTAAAAATATATTTCACTGAGAAAGAAAAGTCTTGCTACATGGGATTTCCAGGCACTCGGACCAGAGCACATTTTTTAATGGAGGAATTGAATTGGTTGTAATGATGAATTTTTCCAAGTGAAAGGGAAGGACAGAGGAAAGAGGACAGACTGATGTCACACTCATTGTCACTTTGTGTTAAGGTAGAATTTATACTAATTATTTCACAAAGTCCTACTTAATTTAATGTCTAAACACAGACAACAAATACATATTGATTGAGTGGTTATTGGAGTGGGTGGGTAGGTTGGAGGGTAAGCAAGTTGGTAAAAGAAATAATTGGTATTAGATGGATTAAAATACTGTAAGCTTTGAGACTGGAAATCCCTAAGTTAAAAACTTAGCTTTCCCTCTTATTTGCTACACCTCTTCTGGGTCTAAGTTTCCTTATTTATAAAATGGAAATACTATGATTAAATTGAAGTGTTGAGAAATACTGATAATATAGGATGTCTGTTGTGCAGCAAATACTCATTACTTAAGAAAGAATGAATGTGCCCAACCAACACTTCTACCCACATTGTCAAATGACTGATCTTGCCTTCCTCAAAATGTGTGCTGTACGCTCAGCCTAGAAAGTGCTGCCACCCTCCTTTATCTAACAACCTCCTGTTCAAATAAACCATTACTTTCCACCATGAAGTCTGGACTGATCACTCCAGTCCATAGCGCTCAACCCACCTTTAAAGGGAAGATCCACATTACAATCACATCCACCCTGCCTCTGTTCATACACCAATCTCTTTACCTGGCCTGGGCTATGACTAAATGCATCTTATCATCTCTGTGAACAGGTAGCATGGTGTTGTACCACCAAGGGGGTTCTCTGAAAGTTCAGTGGGCCCATTCACTATGGATAAAAATGGATGTCTAAGGGATCATAACTCATACTATCAACTGATGCACACAGGCAAGACCAGTAAGGATCTAAATGGCCTCAACTGTACCATTTCCCATGGCCTTTGCATCAATTTCCTTCCTCGTATTCAGCTCTGTTTCCTCACTCCCTCAAAGATGGATTGGACCTGATGGGGAGGGATGAGAAAGACTGAACTGGGTAAAGCAATTAGCCTACTTTTCTATTAACCCGTTCCAAGCACATATGAGACACAAATGATAGCCCATTTATAAAATGATAACTTCAAGTTATCAGTCCCTAAGGTAGACTTACATAAACAAAAGCAATTCCCTAAACAACATCTTAAATTTAATTTCTTCCCCAGATCAGACCCCATTTTAGAGGACCTAAGATAATTATCAGAAAAAAAGCATTCCTAACAAACTGAGTCAATTCCAAGGTTAAACTACATTTTCACAAAAGTTAGTAAATTCTCAAACTAGACTCTCCCATAGAACTGAATCATCTGCTCAGATAAAACCACAACAACCAAGATAGTTTGATTTATCTGGCCATACATGCCTTTGAGTGATGCACAGTGGCACAGAGCTAAGAAGGCTTTGCTCTCAGGGCACTCCACTCACTCCAGCCCAGACCCAAAGGCATGACAGGGCCATGGCCCAGGCAGCTGACCTACCTCCCAACGTAGCAGAGATGAGGAGGTGGGTGCCGTACTTTTTGATGATGGTGTCGATGAACTGCTGAGTGGTGGGTCTCCTGCCAAGCAGACGGATGCTCCTTTGAAACTCTGGCATGAGGGGCACTGGATGACGGACCAGATCTCTCCTCTCAATGGCTGTGTTCCTCACCTTCCAACGGGCAAACTCCCTGAGAAGGGGAGAGAGTGACACTCAATTTACCATTTCTATCCTCCAGCCAAAGTCCACCCAATCAACCCTTCCTGTCCTCTCCTTCGGTGAGAGTGCCTATAATTTTAATTTTGCCAAATGACTCTTTGATCTAGAATTTTTAATCCCTTTTAGTCAAAAAATATTGAGTACCACTCATTACTGGGACTGAACCAGATAGACAGCCACACATTCAAGTTGCTCTCAGAGCATCAGAGAAACAAAGTCAGGAGTCACTTTTACTAGGTGGAAAGACTGAGGGGAAAAAAAAAAAGAAATTATCATTATCATTAGTATCATTTGATACTAATGATCGTAATGATGATTTTCATGATACTTTATAGTTGACCAGAATAGCAGGTCTCATTTCATATCTAATTATCACACTAGCCTTGTGACATGGGACTATTATCCATTTCTAGTTCATCTCACAAGAACTAGTTTTCCACTGTTGGTAGTTGCTTGTCCAACTCTCTCACTAGACTGTGAATGACATTACAAAGATGGAATCTTCTAGGTAACCCCTGAGCACCCTGTAAAGAGCACAGTGCCTGTGTCATGGTAGGATTTATGACAAGGCTTGGTGGAGGAATAAATTAGCAAATGCAGGGAAGAAGGAAGGAAGGTAGCAGGGGAGGAAGGTAGGCCATCTAAGTGGGCAGAGTCTAAGGCACAAAGCAGCCTGAGATCTGTTGTAAGACAGTTCAAAATTCAAACATTGAGCCCAGAGCTCACTTGGATCCTAAACTTTAACATGAATTCACTAAGCACCTACAATTTGGAAGAAACTAAGCTGTGCTCTTGTGGGGAAATTTTTGTTTTTGTTTTTGTTTTGTTTTTTTTTTCACTAATTATAGAGATCAAGATGGAGAAGCACCAAACTTGGGAATCCAAGTATTCTTCTGCCTCTTACAAATTATGTGTTGCAAAATTGTGCAAATCATGTCCCTTCTCTGTCCCTACATTTCTTCATCTATAAATATGAATTAGTAGGGTCTATTTCCTACCACTGGTGCAAGAATTGCATGAAAGATAGGGTGTGAAAATACCTTTGCAAACTACAAGGCACTAATCAAATGTAAACTATTGTTTTATAACTGTATTTCCTCACAAATTCCCAAATATGTACATGTAAATCATTAAATGTGCACAGACGGTGAACACAGAGCCCACAAACTGAAGACAAGCAGGAATTTAATGGGACTTGGTTCAGGGTGCTTTTGCTTAAATAACAGTCGCTGTTCTAGCAAAGATGCGGCTCCCCCAGAGCGACCAGCTTCTCAGGCCTGCCTGAGTTACACACTCTCTGTCCCTTGAGAAATGCAGACTAGTCAAAAGGGCCTTAAGGTCAGTCTAGATAAATGATGGAACCAGAGTTTAATGAAAAGGTCTCTCTTTTCTGCCACAGCATGGGAGAGACAGATGAAGAAAGAGCCAGGGGACAAGAAAAAGTAGAACAGGGTGGGAATCGGGCCGGATATGCCCCAGTAATTCAGGGGTAGAGTCCTGACCCCTGACTCACAGGAAATGGGTCTGAGAGAAGTTTTAATATTAGAATACATTTCCCAACCTCAGAGCTTAGGCTGTCTGCATAAGGTATCTTTGTCCATAATTCTTCATGTAGTCCAAATGATAAGGTGACACAGTACCTGCACATCCTAGGTACTTTGTCAATTGCACTTAGGGAAACCCTGAGGGTGCCTATGGAGTGGATATGGCCCCTGTCTTCGAGAAGCTCACAGTCTATCAAGGAAGACTAAACATTTCCATTTTTTTGTAAACTGACTCAGGACTGCAGGATAGAGAAGTTGGGGCATGGACCACTCGGCCTGTAGGGAAAGCTTCAGAGAGGTCATGTGTGAACTCCAGCTTCGAAGTCTACAGAGGATTTACACAAATTCCAACCCCCTGAAAGAAAGGGCAGGAGCACAATGAGAGGAGGGAACACAGGATGTGTAATGAGAAGAGCATAGAAGGAGAGAAGGAATATGGACAGGGTGTTCGGAAGGGACAGGATGGAACAAGTGGGCTGACCAGGTGTCAGAGGGTCCTTGACAACCAGTTGAGAATTTTATAGGTGGGGCAGATGGTTTCTGACATAAGGCCTAAGGACCCCAGGACCCAGCAACTTGCTTCCAACAAATAGAATATGAAAATGATGGAATGTGGCTTTCATGTTGGGTTACAAAGCACTCCCACTTCTACATGGCTCTCTCTCCCTCATTCATGGCATGTTCTGAGATGTTCTGGAGAGATCTGCAGAGTGAACCTCCCAGGGAAGCCTCCAGTTGCATCTTCTGAGGACCTGGGCCAGTCAGCATCTTCTGAGGACCTGGGACCTCTTGTGGAGCTGAGTCCTCATAAGATAGCTCTGCATGAACTGGAAACACCCAGCCATGGTGACTGCAGTCTGACAAGAGACCCAGGACAAGGCACTTGGGTTCCTGACCCACAGAAACTTCAAGATAATGTTGTTCTAAGTAACCAAGTAATGGCGTAAATTGTTATTCAGTCATCCATGGCCAATACGAGTCAATGAGAATCACCAAATATATCTGAATCTTTCCTCAACAGCTTATTTCTGAAATTTACAAAATTACATACCATGTAATTATAATTTATATATATGTATATATGTGTGTGTGTGTTTATACACATATATCACCATTCAGAAAATATATACATATATAGTTACATATATTATAATTTTTATAAATTAAACTTTTGGGTTGCTTTTTTTTCTATGAATATAACTATATTCCTCAGAATTAACACTATTTACTATTAACACACACAGAGAATTTAAGTAACTTGCTAGAGGTTACCCAGCTAGTTAGTGACAGAGTCAGTTGTATAAACTGGTTTCCTAAATATCCTATCTCTTAAATCATATTTCATGTAAATATTTAGAGAGAAGGTATAAAAACATAGGAGAATCAGTGCAGTGTGGATTCCTTTTTTTTTTTTTTTTTTAACAACCTTCATAGTCTTTGTGAAGCTCACCAGCTACAGTCTCAGGGCTTGCCATCTGTGTAGTTTCTGAAAAAAAACAGGAAAGAAGCCAGTGCTGGGTACCAGGACCTACCTTCTGGAATGGATGGGAAGCCAGAGTGAGAGAAGCGTGTGGCACACTGAGCGTCAGGCCAGGCCTTGGGAGAGCCCAGAAACAGGGGCTGTTATTGTAAGGCTTCAGCTCCAGGCCAGGCACTGGCATCTCAGCACCCTGGACAGAGTCCCTGATGACAAGGGGAAGACAAATGCAAATGGCTGTTCAGGGAGGTCTCTATACTATGCTCTGCAGCTGTAATGGTAATTCTAGTCATAGAGGGATCAAGGAGGACAAGGTCTGGAAAAGGGGTGGGTGGGAAGTATGGTGTCTTAGAATTCTTCTGTATGAATTGAATTTTGAAGGAAACAAAGATTGGCCAGACAAAGCTAGGGGTAGTTTGGGTGGGCTGGGGATCCCAGTGCCTTGTCGCTGGTCTCTTGCCAGGTTGCAGTCACCCACAGCTGTGTTGGGAAGGGCCCCCATTCAGGTAATACACAAGGACCCAGCATGTGTGTGATAAAAATGCTAATAGGAAGGGCAATTTTTCAGAGACTACGGGTTAAAGGACTATGTGTCAGACTCTGTTATTAAATCTCAGTGTGTAAATCCTGTTCTCATTGGCCAAAAATCCAGACCAAAACGTTCTGAGGATGGGTTTATGCTGTTCTGTAAACATTATAGGGATGTTGACACAAAGACTGTGATAATCACAGCTTTATACTCACCAGAATACATGTTAGCAAAAGAACTCCCAAGCACCTAGATTTATTCTGAGGAAGATTTATCCATGTAGGCTGAAAAGGTTGACTTACATATTCATAATTTTAGCACCTTCTATTTTCTGACCCTTAGAATATAAACAAAATTGATGAAAGTCTTGCTCTGGAGGAGCTTATATTCTGGCAGGAGTGGATAGATGAAACCAATGTGTAACATGTAAAGGGGAGATAAATGTTATTCACACAAATAAAAGAAGGGGAGAGAATGAGATGCCCAGAGGTGATTTAAGATCTAGTTTTATATGTGGTCAGAAAAAAAAATACTTTCTGATTTGATGATATTTGAGGAGATACTTAAAGGAAAAAAGGGAGGAACCACGGGGCCATCTGGTGGAGGAAGAATGTTCTAGAAGGAAAGAACAGCAAATGCAAATGTCCTCAGGTAGGGATGTGATTGCCAGGTGTGAGGAAACACAAGAAGGAGGGTTAGATGAGCAAAGCAGGTGAGATGAATGAAGGGGAAGATGAGAGAAAAAAAACTAACATTCAAATATGGAGTGGGGTTGGCAAAGCTCTTTTTGAGAATTTTTAAATTTAAGGAACATTAAAAGTCAAAAGAAGGTTCTGAGCTGACACAAACTGATATGTTGGGGAAAAAAAAAAATAGGCAAATTTATTCTGTAAAGGTCCAGATAGTAATACTTCATGCTTTTTTTCAGCCAAACACTCCATTCTGTCCTTATGATATGGAGCAGTCAGACATTATATAAACAAGTAAGTTTATATAAATTTACTTGTTCTAATAAAACTTTATTTACAAAAGCACTGGCAGGGCAGATTTGGCTCACAGGTAGTGTAACCTCTATTCTAAAAGTTTTACCAGTACTTATTCACGGAAGTCAGCAATCTAACTCACCCAGTTCACAGATGGGAAAAATAAATGTCAAAGAGATTAAGTAATTTGCATAAGACCAGACAGCAAAAGACTGGCAGGGCTGGAGCTCATGACTCCAATCACAGAACCCTTTCCATGCAACATGCGACCTTAAAAAATTACAGAAAGAAAAAGAAAGCAAGCTCTGCTTGCCATATTGTCTTACTGCTCTGCTGGCCCAGGAACAATTTCATGTAAGTTCTCAGTGAATTGAGTGCAACATAAAATATATCTTTCCTTCTGAGCTCACAGAGCAAGCAATTCCCCTTGGAGGAGAAGGCAGAACTCATGATGGCAGAAGATCTGCAGAATATGCTTATGCCCAATTAAGCATCCCAGCAGGGTGGGTG
Organism: Sciurus carolinensis; assembly: GCF_902686445.1. Classification (NCBI taxonomy): domain Eukaryota; kingdom Metazoa; phylum Chordata; class Mammalia; order Rodentia; family Sciuridae; genus Sciurus; species Sciurus carolinensis. The sequence continues at coordinate 15,378,498 of NC_062226.1, read as the reverse complement.
AACCATTAGACTGAGATAAAAAAGGATCCTGGATGGAAGGCATGGGTGTCTGCAGCAAGGCCCCACTCCACTGGGGAGCTGGAACTGGAGAGCAGGTGACGACAGGGGCAGGGGAAGCAGGAAGACTGGAGCTAAGGTTGCAGGATGTAAGATGGGGCTGGAGAAAAACTTGCAAGGCCAAGGTGTTCCTTTTAGAGCTAAGTATTCACTGCCTTTCAGGAATCCTCCTTCGTCCTCTTTATCAGCCGTCTGAGATCCTGCACACACACACACACACACACACACACACACAACACACACTCGACACATTGAGTACAAGTTGCACTGAACAGGGAAAAAAGACAATGAGACAGGAGAACTGTCCCTGTACCCTTAGGAAGGTGCTACTTCTCCCCGACATTGGTGCCTCCCCCTGTAAAATAAGCTGATTGAATTAGTTCCCCTTCAGCCCTGTCTCTGCCAGCCTAGGTCTGGAAGTAGAAAGACTGGATTACAACCACATTCTGCCACCCATTGCTTAAACTCCATCAAATGTAAATGGCATCTGCCTTACAGGGATAGGTTTAGGATTGTATTAAATCGGGAAGCATAGTGCCTAGAACATTACCAGCCTTCAATAAAATATTAGTGCAAAGCTATTTTCAGTATTATCACTGCTGTTATGATTATATGAGTAGCTCCAGTGGGAAGTCGGGTGACAGTGGGTGGATGGTGGAGAGGGAAGGAGAGGAAGCAACTGTGCTCTTTTTAAAGGTACCAGTAGATTGACCTTCAGGAAAGGTGGGATATGAATTTTGTGAAACATACTAAAACAGTGAGACTGGATTTAAGAAAGACTCATAGTTTACAAATTCTCTCCAGGTCTATTTCATCCTAAATATGATGAGGACTAAAGCATGCATCTCCAAATTGTCCTGTTCTAAGACTTTAATGAAATAATGGTTGGAAGATGTCTTTGAAAATTGCACCAGAGTGTGAAAAACAACTAGCTGCTCTTGGTATGACCATTATTTTAGTATTTGCATAGGAAAGACATGACTACGATGTTTCTATTGCTTGAAAATGTTGTATATAGGTCTCCTCAGAAGGTACTTCCAGGACTCCTGGGTCCCCAGGAAGCATTGGATTACTACTATAAGTTTCTTCCATTGCTTCCTAGGTGACTGAGGCTTTAAAATACAGGGAAAACAGAAAAAAAAATAAAGAGATGAATATAAAAAGGAGGATTAGGGCTAAAATTACATGAAACAATGATTCTATCAAATCCTGTACACTTGATGAACATGAACTACAAATGTCTCTAGGCTTCCCTCCTTTCAGAGGACAAAGAGAAATCACAGTCCAAAGTCCTATGCAGTCCAGAGGATATCAGAGTAGCTGTTGTTCAAGGAAGGAGTCAGTGCTGGTGAGTGATGGTCTCAATGGGCCTCCAACCAGCCTGGCTGGCTCAAGGTAGCCAAATGCAAACGTGAAAGCACCCTCAGCAAAGCAATTCCACAGGGTCAAAAGCTTTCTAAGCTAGATAGATACTAGTCTGGTAGACTGACTTGATCCAAGGGTACATTTTAGAATATTTTATGGACACTGTAGTCCCATAAATGTTGTTGAGAGCATGATTGATTGCAGTTATGGGATGTTTGCATTTGTTTATTCCTGGGTGGCTTTATTCCTTTGGTTGCATTAACTAATCATTTGGAAATGGAATAAGAAGAAGCCTCTGTGTTATCAGGGTGATGGAGAAGTATTCTGGAGCTGCTTCCATTATTGTTAAAAGCAAATTACTCCCAGAGATGAACAAGGGGAATCGCAGAGGAGAGTAAGGAGATGAAATCATTGAGCTGAGAGAAGGAGCCTGGGCATTTCTCCTGCCTGCTGTTCCTGGTCTCCCCGCAGGATCCCCAGTCAGCTCAGGAAAAGGTGAACCCAAGGGCACATGTGAAGCAGAAATGATGCATTTTAACGAGAGAGGGTGCTGGTGCCAAATCCCCTGCCCCGCCTCCCAGCCCAGAACATAAGTGAGAGGCCAGGTGGGAGCGGCAGCAATCCAAGTGATCTATCGGATCATTTCAGCCCGAAAGGGTGAAGGGAGAAAAAGAAAGAAGTTGTTTAAAAAAAAGAACTATTTGTGAAAACATGATTATGAATAGTATTATTTTTAATTATAAGTAAAGACATTGACTTAGAGAATAAAATGATGTGTTTACAATTTGCACATAAATCTATTTTTCTACGTATATTCACTTAAGTAATGGCATTTTTTATTTTTAATAACAAGCCCATAGAAGTTCTGAAGGCTCATAGCAGAGGAATGAAGTTCAGAGACATGCGGACATTTATTCCAGGGAAAGAGTGTTGGAACAGGGACTACGCGCTTCTCATGGAGAAGAAACTTGGGAAGAAAACATAGAAATACAGCAAACACACTCGGGATGGCACTACTTTCCTGTGAATGGACTGTTTCCAAAAACCAAGTGGGATTCTTCCTGGGGCACTGTGACTGAAGGAGGTTATGGGACTCAACTGGAGAAGGCAGGTTGGAATGTTCCCATTTTATTTCACTCTGAGAATCCTGCTTGCTTCCTGCTTTGTTATACCTCAGCTGGCCTCCCAAGAGTTCATCCAAGGCTGTCACTGTCATGTTACAAATGAAGAAACTGAGGCCTCAGTGGGAAAGGCGGGCTTTCTCAAGGTCACAACACCTTTGGTGGCTAACGGGGACAGAACCCAGATTTCTGACCTCAGTTGCATTGTTTTCTACTCTGACCCACTGTTCCATTCCATTATCACAACTTGGGGGGGGTTCTATAGTGCACTTATTCTTTACAAATCTCTCCTCCCTTCAACCTGAAAGATGGGAGAATTGCCACTCCATCACAAGCAGAGAAAATCAGGGCCCAGGGCTGTGAAGTCCACTTTGGTAAATCCATGCCAGAGCTGAGATTGAAATTCAGATTCTATGGTTCTCTGTCTGGCCTTTTCCCCTCTTCTTCCTACTCTCCTCTCCTCTGCTCATTCTGGTGTCATGCAAAGAGTCTTCCAAACTGCCTTGAAGTCTCTGAAATGCTCAGCAAAGAAATAGAGAACGAAAACAAAAACAAGCAAATGCTTATTCCACTGAGCATCTGAAAAAGGATAAAAATAAGTTCTTTCCTGAAGACACTGTGGTGCCCGAGAATGAACACAAACTTCCCAGTCGGACAGACTTGGCTCTGAATCCCAGTCAGAAAGCCATTCATTAGCTGAGTGAGTGAGTGCAGATTCTGCGGTGTCTCTGAGCTTCTTCACCAATGCAACAGAAATCTTACTACCTTCCTTGCAGGGTTGCTGGAAGGATTAGCCATAATGAATTCAATTAATCTGGCAGTAGTAGCTACTCAATAAATGTTAGCTATTTATCCTTTGGCTAGGCATTCTAAAAGGGGAGTTTGTTGTATAGCACATAACTTTTAATGGATATTTTAAATGATCTTAATATGCCTATGGGCTCCAGGGATTACATGAACTGCATATAAATAAAATATTTAAAATTCTGTTTACCTCGATTTGTCTCTCTGCTTATTTCCAAAGCATCTATTGTGAAAGCATGACTCATAACTAAATATAGATTAATAAAAGTTTGGAGCAGCAATTATTTTCCAATTATCATAAATCCCATTAAACATTGCAATTATATGAATTTTCTCTTTCAGATCACAAAATTTGAGAGCTCCGAGGGACCACAGAGAATGTCTTCATCTGTGCATTCAATCTTCAGACAGAAACATGAAGACTCTGAGAGGGAAGAGAATTTTCCCAAAGACACACTATTGTAAGCGGCAGAACTGATTTTAAAATCCAGGTCTTGTACATCCGGGTCTCTGCTCATTTCCCTCTGCTATCTTACATCCCTTAAGGACAAAAGTGAACACCTTTTCCCTCAGCAAGTAATGCTCATTTAATTATCAAATATCCTTCTCAGTAAAATATTTAGAATTCGAAAGAACATTGCCATCTCTGATCCCTATCCCATCCATATACTCAGCTAGAACCCTCTTTCATTTTCTTAGAAACCTGCCCCGTTTCTGCTTTAAATTATTTAAGAAATTGATTTTTTTATTCAATTCATTTTCCACACACTGACTAAAGTTCTGACCCTATATCAGAAACTAGGGAAAACCACCTTTATTTAACCTAAGTGCACCAAAGTATTTAAAAATTATTTAAGTCGTAAGTTGTCCAACTGTGGCCCACAGGCCTAATGTGTTCTAATGCTTGTTTTGTAAATAATTATTTGTTGGAAAGTAGTCATTCTCCTTTGTCTAGGTGGCTGTGGTCTACAGCTGCATTTGAACTGTAATAGAGACTGGGGTACAGACCCATGAGGCTTATGAAATCAAAAATACTTATTCTGACACTTATAGGAAAAGTTCTGCCCATCCTGATTTAATGCATTAACCTGCCCAGTCGAATGTTGTATTGTAAGGAAACAATCAAAGATGTCAGACTTAAGACTTTTGGATTGAATGGGGGTGGGGAGTGAGAGTGAGAGGTCAGTAGATTGTGTGATTTTTCTTCATTTTGTTTGTTTTATTGGCAAAAAAGAGACCCTTGACAATTAAAAAAAAAGTTTAAAAACTTCTGGGCTAAAGCAAATTAGAAAACAATGATATTGTCCCCCAAAGTCTTCTTGGAACAACTTTAAACCAAATAACAAAGTCATTGTTTAAATACACATCAGAATAAATGGATTAAAAAGTGTCCAGATAACACCAGAGTTAAAGAAAAAAAAGCTTCATGTGGAATTTATGATATGATGAATAAATAAGACAGCTGATTTCATATACACAGGATTAAAACACTGTGGGTGGGCAGCTAAGGCATTCCATTTTGACTGTCCAAAGAGCACAAGAAGATGGAAGATACCACAGGTTTCCTAGCTGGGGGGATCTGAGGAGTTGCACTGTCACGAAAAGACAGCTCCAAGTGCTAGAAGCAGAATGACCAGAAATAACTGACAGCAAGGTAAAGCCCTGCTCAGTAAAGCAAGCTCTTTCTGTCAGAATGAGCATAAAAGAACAGGCTGCCCTGGGAAACAGGGAGGTCCCTGTCTTTAAAGAGAGTGAAGCAGAATTTGCATAACTGATTGACAGATATGCTTTGGGGAGGAATTCAGAATCTAAAAGGTGATTGGAAAGTGTTGCTCTTGCTGTCCTTACTGACTAGGAGATGATGTGAGTTTCGGAAAGGGAAAATACACATGGAACATTAGGAACTGTCTTCTGAATGCCCAAGAGAATTGGAAATGTTTCAATCAGGAACTATTAATTGTTATGGCCACTGACAGGAGTATTAGCCTCACTCAGCACCAGCAGGATGGATAGCAGTTACAGTGAGGATTACCTACTTAGCTCTTGTTCAGCTCTGAGTTAGCAGAATACTCCAAAATACACTGACAGATGCCAGTTTCCAGTTATATGATAAAGCTGCCCCCAGAGTCTGAATCGTGACTCCATTCTTTCTTCTACAGTACACGAAATGGCTTTCCTCCATCAAATGGGCTTTCAACTAGTTCATCGTTCTTCAGGTCTCCATACTTGACTACCAAAAGTTATTCTTCTTGGGCATAAAGATATCTTGATGGCCACACTTCACAAAAGCAACTTGCTAGTAGTCGTGCTTCTGCAAGCTCACACTGACACTGAATTTTCCAGAAGAAAGTGCAATGCTCTTTCTCCTACCCCTGCCTCCTTTCTCTCTCTTCTATGCACATCTTTATTTTCCAATATGGAACATGCTTGCTTTTCCAATTCCTGATATGGGCCTGCTCTGTGGACCCATCATAACTGATACCACCAACATTCACATGAATACAAGTACATTGGGAGCTATTTATGATGAGCCTCATTTTACAGAAGAATCTCAGACTCCAAGGTCCCAACCCAGGCTTACCTCTCTCTAATATGCTGTGCACACACTAGATCTGATTTAGGATTATTTTCAATCCAGGATTCTTTGTAGCAAGCTAATTACCATTATGAACCTCAAGGCCATGAATTCATTTGGACTGTGATTCAGCTACTTCATATTTCCTGTTTACTTCTTGTATTTTCTGCAAAATGTGGCCAATATTTTGGCCTCCCTAAAATCTGAAATTGGATCTAGAGGAACCAGCGCTGGACTGTGGGCAAAGGCACTGTAAATCTGCCACTTACTCTAATCGAAGCAATCTGGACTGCCATAGACAAGTAAAAATTCCTCTTTGGGTTTCACTGTTTCCATCTGTAAAATGGACAGTTGCACTGGATTAATGGCCTTCAAACTTTCATTTAGACCTGGAACATCTGAATCATTTATTTGTTCTTTCAAATAATTGGGTAAGGGCCATCAACCATACATAATTCTCTTTAAGATGCTACGGCGATAGGTATAGACAGTATACATAAATAAAGAGCATTTTGCTGGGAAAAATAAAAAAGACAATATTCCAATAAATATTTTTGCAAAATGGGAAAATGAGATATAAATAGAAAATTCTTGGTGGATGGGCCACTTATAGGACCTAGTCTCTCTTCTCACCATCCTGCACTTCGGGTGAAGGAACACAATTTGAGAAGAATCAGACTTTGATTCCATCTGTAGGGTTTGAAGTGAGGTCCATCTGCCACAGACATCAGAATTTGGTGAGAATTCATGTTAAAATACAGAGACAAGAACTCACTCAAAACTTTAATAACTCAGCATCTCTACCTCTGCTGGTCTAACAAGCTCCCAGGTGATCCTTCTACAGAAGAATCAGGACTGAAGCACGGCTGAGCCCTCCTCTGCTTGGGACAAACATCTCCCCCACTCCCACCTTGGATTCTGCTTCTCAACCTTCTGGACCTGGTCCTGGAGGTCACTCCCAGAGGGCACTTTCTCCAACTCCAGGAGCCAACTCAGGTCCCCCTAGACCACTGAACACAGCTGGTGGTGATTTTACTGTCACCCCTCCCACAACACAGCTACTTCTAGGGGGCAGAACTGCACCCCTTTTTTTTCTCAGTTCTTAGTACATTGCCTGCAATATATAAAATACCAATAAATAATCCTCGAATAAAGAAGGCAATGCCAAGAGGTTTATGAATGGCTCCTCTCTCCTTTCCAGCATGAAGAAACTCGTGTTCTCAGGCACTCCCCGGAATCACAGTGTTTATCTGCCAACACTGAGCCCCTGGAGTCTGGCAAGTTACCTTAGGACTCTGCTTCCAAATGGCCCAAGTCTTCAGAGGCTCCCTGTTTCTATTTATTCCAGCACCCTGTTCCATGCGTAGGCAGAGGTGGCAATTACATTCTCAGAAGTGGGGAATTTTGGAATTAATCCTTAACACCTTCGTGCTTTCATTTTTCCTCTTTCCAGTCAGTGGCAAGTCTAATAAGTCCACAGATCTGGAGAAGAGGCGTCTTATGGGATTAAATAAAGCCAGGTTCTTAGCCAAGACACATGGAGGTACAAAGGCTGCCCCCCCGGTCCTCCTGCTTCCACCTTGACAACCTTACAATGCTTCCTAAATGTTGCAGCCAAAATAAACTTCTCCAAGTGTGGGCTGGCTCAAGCCACCTCCACCAGCTTACTGGGAAGTAGATATGAGTCCCACTGTCTCACAAAGAAATAGGAAACTCGCTCAATTACAGTCAACATTTTTCATGTCCAGGGATAAACCACAGATCCCAGCTCCTTCCTGTACTACATTGTCCTCATTCTGCTCAAACTAAACTGCTGCTCTGTGGGGCCATCATAAATGATGTCACCAACATTCTCTTTTTCCTTAACTTTGTATCAACTTTCAGAGATTAGCCATTACTTCAAATGTAGCCCAGGCATCTGAACCCCGAGGAAGGCATCTTCTGGGCCCTTCCCTGCCTACTTGCTTCTCTGGCTTGTTTTTGACTCCTCATTTCTCTTCCCTTCGCAGTTAACATGGCATTTGGTTTTGTTTTGTTCTAAAGCTCCATCAAGTGCACAAATCTACTCTAACCTCCAGGTTTTCCTACCTACATGCAGCTTTCCTCACTGGAAAAGCTCTTCTGCTACATTATTATTACTTACCAACAGCACCTTGCACATTCTCAATGATTGTATCACCCTGTGATGGCCCCTTTACTTTCGTTCTGTCCCTGCTACAGGATGTATTCTGCAAGAATGGGAAAGGGGCAGGTAGCCTGCTCAAGATATTCTTAGCACCTATCCCGGGACCTGGCATATGGTAAGTTCTCAAAATTGCAGAAGTAATGACCTGTCTCTTTCATGCTCAGCTGACTCCATGGCTTCCCACCTATACATTCATTCATTCAACCAACGGTTTGGAGCACCTATTGTATTACAGGGTCCTCTAAATGCAGGATAAGCAGTCAGTGGGAAGGACAGGCAAACTGTCACCCTTGGGGAACTTGTATTCTAGCAGGGGAGCCAGACAATAAACAACAATGCATACACAGCAAAATACAGACGTTGTAAAAATAAAAAGTGTGGAATATAAAACGAGCTAAGGGGATAGCAAGTGTCGGGGGTAGAGAGGGCTCATTTTAGGCTGGTACAGTGGATGTAACTATTCTGTACCAGGTAAAGGAAGTTCGAATGCAAAATGCCTGATGCTCTGCGTGAACCTAGAGTGAAGAAAGACAAGAAGGCCGGTTCAGAGAGGTAAGGAGACTAGCAGAAGCTACATGGAGCAGGACCTGATAGACCATGATGGGGACATGGATCTATGGATCTTGTACTAAGTGAGATGAAAAGCCACTAGAGAGGTCTGAGAGAGGCCACAGGATCTGAGTCGGGTTGCAGAAGTGTCACTCGGGCTGTTGTGCGGAGATGAGCTGAAGGAGGCAGAGATGAACCTGGAAGGAGGAATGCCAGAAACACACCCTGCACGGGTAGACAAGAGTGCTGGTGAGCTAGATGAGGCTGATGAGTGCATACGCTAGAAGTGTCCCTTCTAAATAGAAGTCCTAGGATCTGCTGATGTGGGCAGGTGTGAAAGGAAGAGAAGAATCAGAGATGCTTCCTGACTTGGGGTTCAAATAACTGGGTCAATGGTGATGTCAATCAATTGAAACGGAAACATTGGTAGAAGAACACATTTGAAGGCAGATACCAAGAATCCAGAATTTAGCATGACACATCTAAGGAGATTATTAAATTGTTGGGTTTATGAATCGGAAGTACAGAGGAGTGTCTAAGCTGGGGATATAAATGTGAATCATCAGGATGGATTCTATAAGACCACAAGACCAAGTAACAATAGAATGGACATGCAAAACGCAGGCACAGGCAGAGAAGATGCCCAAGGCCAAAATCCGAGGTTTTCTAAAATCTAGGAACTGAAAAGAGAAAAATCCAGCAAAGGCACACCCAGGCCTGGTCACAGGGAGGGGTTCAAGGGGTGAGCACCACCTCATAAGCATACTCTGTCCTTCCTCAGCACTACTAAAACTGCTTCTTGGGAGGGACCCGATTACAAGAAGGGTTTTGCCCCCATCAAGCACTCTGAAATTATCTGTACCAGTTCAGCTCTGTTTGAGCCTGGTGACTTGCAATTCCTACGTTCCTTGTGAAAAAGTGTTTGCAATGCTTCACACTCAAGCCATTTTTTTTCAGGGACAGGAAGCATTTTTAGCTGAATCTCTTCCACTTCATCATTTGTACTCACGTCGTATCCCCTCCAGTGCTTGCTCTGGGATTGCAGGAGTTTGCCCGTATAATCCCTGCTGCTCACTCTTCGCCAAGATGTCTTTCTCTTCTTTTGTTCTTCCCCACCCATTTTTAAAGCTAACATTTATACAGTGCCTTCCGGTTTACAAAGCACATCTCAAGTACCCCAGTTTAATCCTGAAGGCTGCCCTATGGGGTAGGGACTTTTATTTACTGCATCTTTAAAAGGTAGAAGTTGAAGCTCCATAGATGACATAACTTATACAAGGTCAAGGTCACAAAGGCACAAAGCAGAGCGACCAGGAGGCGATTCCAGGTATATGTGAATTTTGGAGTCCTTGTTCTCTCTGCTTTGCCACACCATTCATTCATTCAATCTTTCATTAATTCATTCTTGTATGCATGCATTCAGCAAACGTGAACTAAGCATTATTAGACACTAAGCACTTGAGCTACATTAATGAACACATTTATAGATCTTTCCTTGTGAAATTTCTTTTCTAAAACAATAAGTGTTTTAAATGGGTAATTTAGAAAGGGTAAGTACTATGGTCAACAGGAAAGGTGGAATAGGGTAAGGCTTGTTGGTCACGCTGGCAGAAGGGGACACAACTTTCAGTAGTAGTCAGGGCTGCTCTCACTGAGAAGGCGGCACCTCAGCAGACACCTGGAGAAGGTCGGGGAGAGCTATGTGAGCTAGACAGAGGGGACCCCAGGAGACCTGGTACCTGGAGCCTGGCAACTGAAGAGCAGGGGGAGAGAAACAGAGGCTGACTATTGTTGGCCACTGAAAAGAGGTTGTTTTTATTCTGCAACAAAGGAGGAGTCACTTCAGGGCATTGAGCTAAATAAGTTGCACAATCAGGCTTGTTTTGCAAAGATCACTCTGTGGTGAGAATAGAATGAAGAGGAATGGGTTAGAAGCAGTGAGACCATACAAGTGGCTGTGGCCATAGCCCAGGAGAGAGAAGGCAATGGATTGACAAGGGACTAACAAGAGAGGGAATAGGAGCTGCTCAGACTCTGGATTTGTACTTTCAAGGTAGTGAACTTAGAATATCCTAATGGATCAGATGTGGGTCTGAGCGAACACAGGGGATCAAGGAAGAATAAAAGGTTTTTGACTTGAGCAACTTGCAATGAGGACCTTCCATTACCTGAGATGGGAAAGACTGTGGGTAGTATAGATTTGGCCAGAGATTGGAGGGACAGTCATAAGAATACCTAGACATGATATATTTGAGAAGTCTACTCATTCTCTAATGTAGCTGTTCAATGTGGGCATACAAATCTGGGCTTGGAGAGAAAAATTATTGATACCATTGATACCTCTATTTATTTTCAAAAATTAACCTAAGTGGAGATTCAGGCATCCAACAAATATTATATGATGACTATCAGCAAGAACTATGCTAGAGACTGGTGTTGGTACGGCAGAGAGAAGAAAATAGACACAGTTCCTGCCTCAAAGGGTTTACAGTTTATCTATACAGAAAGTATAAGAAGCAAATAACTATAAAATAGATTGCAATGTGATCAAGCCTTTGGGGTGGGAGAAGTACAGTAGGTAATGGGAGTAACTGACTCTAACTGCAGCATCTGACCTAATCCAGGGGTTTTGTTAAAATCCTCCTGGAGGAAGTTAAGATTTAGTACAATATCTGGTAAAGCAGTTTGCCAGGGGCACAGAAGGAAGAGGAGTATTTCAGGCAATAGGAATTGCCGGTGGGGAGGGAGACAGAACATGATATATAAGAAGGAATAAGAAAAGCTGAGAAGCTTTGCAGCAGGGGCAGGGTGGAGGGCGGTGCAGACGTGGCAGGAGAGGACACTGTAGGGATGGACACAGGGCAGAAGAGACTAGAAAAGTTTTTAAAAGTATAATTTGTGACCTTTGATTGGATCCAGGAAAGGAAAAGTTGCAATGAAATAGTCTCAAAGAACATTGAGAATATTTGAATAAACATATACTGATTATCAGAATATAAAGCTGTTATTAATTTTCTTAGGTGTTTTTTTTTCTTTATCTTTTAATTTTTTACAGACTGCATTTGGATTCATTGTACACAAATGGGGCGCATCATTTTGTTTCTATGGTTGTGCACAATGTAGTTCATACCATTCGTGTAATCATACATGTACATAGGGTAATGATGTCTGTCTCATTCCACCATTTTTCATATCCCCCCTCATTTCCTTCTACGTAATCTAAAGTTCCCCCATTCTTCTCTCACTCCCCACCCCCCCCAACCCCCATTATATATCATCATTCACTTATCAGGGAAAACATTCAGCCTTTGGTTTTTTGGGGATTGACTTATTTCACTTAGCATGATATTCGTCCACTTCATCCATTTACCTGCAAATGCCATAATATTCTTCTTCTTTATGGTTGAATAATATTCCATTGTGTATATATACCAGAGTTTCTTTATCCATTCATCTGTTGAAGGGCATCTTGGTTGGTTCCACAATCTAGCTATTGTGAACTGAGCTGCTATAAACATTGATGTGGCTGTGTTACTGTAGTTTGCTGATTTTAAGTCCTTTGGGTATAAACTGAGGAGTGGGATAGCTGGTTCAAAAGGTGGATTCATTCCAAGTTTTCTGAGAAATCTCCACACTACTTTCCAGAGTGGCTGCATCAATTTGCAACTCCAATGGCAAGAATATTGATTTATTATCATGTTCAGTTATTAATATGCTGATATATAATTAGTATTACTAAATCCATTTATTTATTGTTTAAACATGCCCTCATTCCTAGAAGAAGTATGGCAAAATAGCATAGAGGGTTTGCCATGATGTCTGCAACTTCTTTTTCTTTTTTTTTTTTTTCAGAAAAAGACACAGAGACTGAACAAAACCATTAATACCTAGATAGTGTATATTGTTAATTTTCGATTAATTTCTCTTTTTAATTTTTGAGTTAAATTTTTTGAAATATTTTTAAAATGTTTTTCAAAATAGAAAATTGGGGGAAATCATTTTTGAAGAGCATTGCATATATATGATATAGTTTATCAGAGAACAACCTTGTGTGACGGCTTGACTGGCATCCATCCTACAGTGAGCGTGAGAAAGCCAAAGCTGAACTCACAGGAGCAGATGAAACTGTCGTAGACTACCAGAGAGCCTCAGGGCCACCACCTGCATGTCCTGACAAGCGGGCTCCCAAGAGAGGGAACTCAGCTACCCAGATACCACCTGGCTCATGGGGGCCTCACACAGAGGAGACAGCCCCTGTGTGTGCTGAACTTGAAACTCCCAGGCCTTGCTTTCCTCCTACTTCTTGCTCTAGCAACAAACAGGAAAAAAAAAAAAAAAAAAAAAGAGCTTCCCTGTAGCCAAACCTATCCCAGCTGCCACATCACAGAACATAACACTTGCTGCTATACCAGCTCCCTCTCCTATTGTTCCATAACCCAGGCTACTCTGAATTCACATTGTATCTGCCCATCTGTGTAAGTAAAAGAGGAAGCAATTTGAGGTAGGTCTTATTACATGGTCCCTATCCTTAGAGGGAGTTCATGTGGATCTGGGAAGAAAACACACACAAAATTCCAAGCCAGTGCTGAGCTCATGCCAGCAGTAAGAGCTTTAGGGCCCTGCAGGTTCCTGAGCACAGCTCCACAGGCTATCAGCACCCACTGACTGACTGGGACAGAAAGAGAACGACAGCTAGGAACTCCAGAACATAAGCAAGTCAAACTGAAACAACTCTAGAAGACAGAATGGACCCAGGATCTTGTTTTTGGCTGGTATTTTGTCACCTAGGCAAGCTGCTTCTTCTCTCTGGGCCTCAGTTTCCCCATCTATAAAAGCAAAGGTTTGAAGATATTTCCCTGAAGTCCTTGGCACTACCTACTATGATTCTTTGAAATGACCAAACAAGTGAGTGTGAACCATGGGTGATTCTCAATCGGAATCCAAAATGAGGCCAGCATTGGATGAAAGGGCAGGATTTTGCTGAGCTTTGGGGCTGGTGAGGGTTTAAGTGATCAAATAAAAGAATGAAGAAATTCCAGGGCTGTGGAGCAGTGTTGGCAATTCTGGATGAATGAGAAGGAAGGAAAATGTCATGCAAGGATGGGCTCTTTCAAACTGCAAAGCCCAGCAGAGTGCTACCTCCAGGAAGTCTTCCAGCCTTCCAATATTCAAATTACCTCTTCATTCTGAATTGGTCTTCAAATTGTTGAGCACTTATAATGAGCCACATGTATTAAACAGCATGTCACTCAACTGTTTGAACTGAAAGGTGATAATATTATTAAAGTCAAGGCAAAGATGCAAAAATGTCAGGCTCAGAGAGGTTGTGTTACTTGCCCAGGGGTGTCCAGTTACCCGTGCAAAGGTAGCAAAGAGCTTTGCAACTATTTCATTGCTTTACCTATGGCTTCCTTTTTTCTACTGGACAGTGAACTTCCCTAGAGCAAGTCATCACAACCTTTGTATTCTCAGCACCTGGCACAGAGTTGAAGCTGATAATAAAGCTATAAACCCAAATAAAACAATACTGCATGCCTAGACTGAGGTTCAGACTATAGCCAGCTAGGAAACTAAAAAGCAGAGTGAGTGCAATTAGCCACCCAATCCCACTGAGTCAAACCTATTTTGTTTATCCTGACTCATTCTCCAGGTTGCCCAGCAAAGGAGACCTCTGCCCTCCTCCTCTTCTCCCACTCACCAGCTGTGTTCTCTAAATGGCATGTGCTTCCCAGCTCAGAGAAATGAGGGTGCATCACAGGCAATCAGGACAGAGGGAAAAGCCAGCTTCCCTCTGCTGGCCTCTAGTGATCCAGCCATGGAGAGCAGGACCCTGGAATGGGAGGACACATGAGGGAAAACAAACTCTAGTACAAAAAGCAAAATGAAGAGTAAGCAGAGGTGAACAGCCAAACTGGAGAGGCAAGAGGTGGATTTGGTTGGGATTTACAGAGAAACTGAGAACCTGTGTGCTTCTGCCAATGGAGCTGGCTCCATTTCACTGGACTGAACCACAGCTGGCCCTGATTTGGGAGAGACCACGGACAGAGCTAAAGGAACAAACTTTTTTTTTTTTTCTGGACAATCCTGTAAAGTCTCTCCAACTTGCAGTTCCCCAGTGTCCAGTGTTCTTCTCTGTAAGGTGAAAGGGATTGTACCAGCCACGCCTACCTTACAGGTTATCCCCAGGGACCAAAAAAAAAAAGGGCACAGAATTAATGGCATACTCATTCTAAAAATTTAGAAATAGAAATTAAACTAAGATTCAAATGTGTAAGTAATTTTAGTCAGAATCCAAATCACAGAGCAAATATAGCTCTCAGTTTGGAGGATCAGGTAATTAATTCACACAAACACACACACACACGCACATATATATTCTATATATACCACAGAAAAATATATATACATTGTATACATGTTATAGATATGTACACGATATGTATGTGTGTACAAACGCATATACAATGAACTATACACTTTATATGTTATCTGATACTTATAATAACCTGATGTTCTTTTGCCATATATCATATCCCCATTTATAAATTCTGCAATTGAAGTTACTTGCCCAAGGTCATTCATAAGTAAATCCCTAGCTGGGATTTGAACCTAGCTTCATCTAACTCTGGACTTTAGTACCTGAACTATTATATTCCTTGATTCCTGATAATAAAGTTCATAATGCATATCTAACAATAAAGTTCATTTTTTCTTTTCATAAATACCTTAGGCTTATAAAAAATCCATCTTAAAATGAGTAGGAACCCTTCTAAGCAATGAGGAAACAGCAGTTTGTTAGCTTTGAAGCACCTCTAAGTAGGTTGCTATTTTGTCTTTCCTTGATTTAGGTGTATATTCCACACTTCCAGCTGACTCTGCGCTTCACCTTCCTGGTTCTGTTTGTCTGTCTCCTTTGACACTGTCGACCATGATACCTGGCACATGGCAAGTGCTCATTGCTAAGGCTTGAGTTTGTGTTCTTTGAGAGTGCACTGTGATTAAAGATTTGATGTCCGGGTTGTCACTGTTAGGAGGTGGCGAAACATCTAGGAGACGGGGCCTACTGAGAGGTCCTTAAGTCACTGGGAGCATGAGCTATTTCTTTGTGACCGTTTGGCAGTTCTCAAGAGAGGGCTGTCATCAAAGAAGCAAGACTGGCCCTGTCTGTCCACTTTCTCTTCACTCCCGTTCAGGATCTGACCACTTGCTCCAACACCTGATCCACCATGATGTGCTGCCACTTATTCCCCTCACCAGAGGTCAAACCCACGGGGCTTCCCGATCCCAGATGCTGAAACTCCAAAACTATGACCTAAATAAACCTTCCCCTCTTCATAAGTAGCCCATGCCAGGTATATCATTATAGTGATGAAAAGCTGACAATCACACTCAAGTAATTTCATGAAATATGTGCTGAGACCATTAGGATCATTTAAGTGTTCCACTTTGATTGATTACTTTAAATGATCCTAAGGTGCTAAGAGAGGTGGAGAGGTTTCCTACACACTATTAATACAATGGGCCCTTTGAGAGTAACCCAGAAATGGACATGCCATTGAGTAGGTCCAATGCAATACATTAGACACTTTGCAACCAAGCCCATCCATACCATGGATCTCCTGCAACTTCATAAGGAACAAGACTCAGTCATATCTGAAGTCCTATTTTTACTATTTTTTTACTGGATACATTATTCCAAGCCATGAGTTCTGAGTTTCAGGGCACCAATTATCTTGAAGAAGCATACTCTACCAAAGGTTCACAGTCTATATGGTACAGACATTAAGGAATATTTTAGGCAGCTTTGAGTTGCTGTGACCAAAAGGCCTGACAAGAACAATTTTAGAGGAGGAAATGTTTATGTGGGACTCATGGTTGCAGAGGCCTCAGTGCACAGATGGCTGGCTCCATTGCTTTGGGCCCAATGTGGGTCTAACACCACGGAAGAAGGATGTGGCCGAGGAAAGCAGCTTGGGACAAGACAATAAGGAAGCAGAGAGAGCTTCCACTCACCAGGAACAAAGTATGTATCCCAAAAGCATGCCTCCAGACCCACCTCCTCCAGCCTCACACAAACTGCCTACAGTTATCACCCAGTTCATCCATTCAAGTGGATAGTGCACGCATTGGGTTGAGGCTCGCATAACCTAATCATTCTCCTCTAAATTTCTTGCTCTGTCTCTCACATGAGCTTTTGGGGGACATCTCATATCTAAGCCATAACAAGGCATTTGAAAAGCAAGCCCATTAACCAGCAAAGGGAGGCAGGTAACTCTGGCTCCCTGCGAGAATTCCCTAATGGCAGAACAGAGCCACATCCTCCCTTCTGTCCTCCCGTCTGACCACTCACCCATCTGGGCCCTCTGTCTCCTTCCTCCCTCTCCTTCCCTCTCCCTGCAGGTTCTCCAATTCTTTTTACATTTTCTTTTTTCCTTGTGTCCTTTATGTCCTTATCAGTTATTTTTTCTTCTTTATCCCTTCTCCTTTCCTTCTCTTTCATGTTTTCCCCTCATGGCGGTCAGACAAAACATCTCTACTCAAGGATTCATATTCCTGACATATCTATAACCGTCATCTTAATTGAGTTCTTTCCTAAATACATCCAAAATAGGGTCCATAACTTTCCATCATAATATTTCCTAATGAGAGTTCATTTATGCTTAATTATCCAAGCGATACGTGAGTATGGTTTCTTTTGAAAAGAAGTTTTAATTATAGATAATCGCCATTATCATGGTGAAACTTTCCTGACTTTTCTTTTTATGTCTGCATGGGTATAAATATACTCTTAGAGAATGGATGATATTGTTGTGTGTGTGTGTGTGTGCACACTGACTTAATACATATAGGAAATGGTACCGTATGAACCGTTGGGTAAAGAGTGTGTGTGTGTGTGTGTGTGTGTGTGTGTGTGTGTGTGTGGTGTGTGTGGTGTATGTGTTTGCACAAAATCTATTATAGCACTCTTTATGGCAATATGAATAGTCATGTTTTATTTTTTGGAATTACCGAAGAGTGCTCCACACCAGGAATAAACCACAACAACCTTGTGCGCTAACCTATTGGTAGAGATTCTTGCTGTTATTTAACAGATCACCTGCTTACCAGAACTTTTACCCAAGGCTCCCAGGACACAGACACCTGTCTTCTCCAGGGAGACAGTGCTGCTGGGTCAGAGGCTCTACCTCATTTAAAGATGAAGACACAGCCTGACTTCCCTCCAAAGAAAATATACAAATGTAAAATCTCTTTTGGCTTCTTAATTTTCTTTAATTCTCTTTTTCTGTCCCCCTTTACTTCTCTCATCATTATTATTTTATTGTCATAAAAATTCACATACAGTGAAAATGAAGATTATGTGCATAGTTCTGTGAGCTTTGACAAGTACACAGTGTCTTTAACCACCACCAAGTTACAGCTCCATCATTTCCAGTCCAGGCTTTGCACATAAACCTTCCTCCCAACCCTCAGTGCTCCACAATGCTCTGCCTCCCCATAGTTTTGCTTTTTCCAGAAGAGAATATCAATGGACTCATTAGGTCTGGCTTCTTTAACTGGACACAATCCTGAGATCTCCCCAAGCTGTTGTGTTTGTGGGCAGTTCAGGTCTCCTCAAGAGTCTGGGGTATGAAGGATCACAGTCTACTCATCCTTTCCTCTGTCTTTATTTTCCCCACCTAGGCATATATTTACCTCCTTTTCTTCTCCCCTCTCTTCTAGTACATCACCTTCTGTAATAGACTGGTTGGGAAGAAGCCCCCACAAGCAAGGCAAAGAGCACAGCCCTAATCATATGTGCTGAAGTCCACTCTTACTGGTTCATGAAAGCCTAGTGCAATCATCTCCTCCCAGCTCCACATTTAGGGCCATCACACTGGTGCCTTGATGGTGGGAATATTTACACCACGGACATTGGCAAACACTAACAACCAGAGCTTTTGGAGGAGATGGGGTAGAAGGGGAAGCATTTTTAACAAATGTTAAACACAGCAAGCAGTTGTTAGTTGTTAACTTATACCAGCGCTGATCCTAAGAGCCTACCGTGACAGAACTAGAAAGAAATCTCAGTCCTTTATTATAAGGTCCTGACTGAGTAGTACAGAAGGGTACAGGAAAATGTAAAGGGAAAGAGTGCCTGGTGCAGAAGTAGGTGCCTCCTGTCTTGAACTAAGACAAATCACCACAACGCTTCAGAGAAAAGAAAGGATTCCCTGAGATTAATTCCTATCTAAGAATTGCTCCAAGCAGGAGTCATCCATGGGAAGTATTGAGGATGGGTGAGCAGAGTCCCTCTCCCACTTACTCCTCCCAAAATCTTGATGCATTTTAAAAAGAGGTCACCTTGACTCTGTTTAAAGAACTTTCCAGTGGCTGGCATTTCCTAGCTCCTAGGACCGGCCCTCATCTGTACGGAATCAAACTCCACTCCTTGCTGTTGCCTGCTGCCTTTCTCCCC
This sequence comes from Sciurus carolinensis, assembly GCF_902686445.1. Lineage (NCBI taxonomy): Eukaryota > Metazoa > Chordata > Mammalia > Rodentia > Sciuridae > Sciurus > Sciurus carolinensis. The sequence continues at coordinate 15,359,386 of NC_062226.1, read as the reverse complement.
ATTGCTCCAGTGAGGCACATAAATCTTGTTCTTGTTTCTCCCCTTCTCTGGGACTCTTCTGTATTTACAACTCAGGATTTGTTCTGGATGATCTCTCAGGTCCCTTGCAGAGCCCCTGACTTCCCTGAGTCCCAGCCCTCCCACGGATCCCCTCTCTGCCTTCCTGCATCCTCTGCAGCCCAGCAGCACCAGGGCACGGTCGTCTTTGGAGCCTTAATCTTTCTGAGCAGTGAACCGTTCCCCACACAGTCAGGGGCGGTGCTGCCTTCCTGACTGATTGTTTGCTGATTTTGTTTGGCACTTTTTTTCTGGCCTCACATAGAGCTTATTAGGGAACCATTTTCCTGTTCCATAGATTATAGCTGTGACACAGCACCAATGGGGAACTTCAAACGGAGAGATGGACGGGAGAGAAACTAACAGAGGCCCTGAGTAAACAAGACAAATGCGTGCACCTCGCATTTTATTTTTGCATCATTTAAAACATTTTTATAACAACTGATTTTTTATACTCATAACACTGCAAATCAGGAAGCAGAGAGAATATTTTGCTTCCATTTTATTGATAGAAAAACTGAGGTTCAGAGAGGTACACTGATTTGCCAGAGCTCAGAACAAATATGTAACAGGGCCAGGCAGGAACCCCAGCCTCCTCAGGTACATTCCAGTTCCTTTTCAGAGAAGAGAAATAAAGCAATATGAACTCAGCCTATCTGGTGGAAGCTTAGATTCAATTAATGAAAAGGCTCAGTAATTGAATCTTTAAAAACAAATATCTAGTGCAGATAGTGACTGAAAAATGCACTCTGGTCTTAAGTCTTAGGTTGTTATTTTCCACTCCTGGGGATCTCAACCCAGCTATGTGATTGAGCATGGGGATTCTACCTGGTCCTGCCTCTGCACAGTTCTCCTCTGAAGTGCTGCTAGATTCTCCTGCCCATTCATCCATTTCCCTGCTCCCTCAGGCTGCATCTGTTTGCCCACCAGACTCTGCTAATAGAGCTGAGCTCCTTGAGAGAAAAGGCCAGGACTTATTCACCTCAGTATCTTCAGTCCTGAAAATCATGCCCAGCAAGTTACAGGTGCTTAACGCATATGTCTCAAATGAAACCAGTAGGAAACCCTTCAGAGGTAGCCAAAGACCCATTCACGGACAGCCATTGTGTGTGAAACGGTGGAAATTAGTTAAACAAGTGTTGATCATTGAAGGTCTGCACTAATGAACTGATGAGAATAAATTGTAATTAGCATATCAATTCTGTATGCAAGAAAAGGGAATCTACCAAAAACACTTAAAATGTTCGCATGAAGCACTGTCAATGGCACCCTGGAAATTGTGTTCATGCCAATTTATTATTTAGCAATTTTCCTTTCGAAGAGAGAGCAAAAAGAAAGCTCACTACATGCCCAAATCAGCACAAATTCTGAATTAGCGGGGTCAAAATTAATGAGGCTTATAAGAATGTTCATATGCTTTGACCTAATAATCCTTCTGCTGGGAATGTATCCTGAGGAAATAATTCAAAAGAAGAAAAATGTTATGTGCACAAAGAAGAGCACAGCAGCCTTGGTTATAATTTTGAAAAGGTGGCAATAAAGTAAAATGTCCAACATAGGAAAATGGTAGATGATCTCAGAAGAGACTTTTGTGGACACAGGTGTTTATAAATGTAACTTTCACCAGAGAAATTGCAGTTTGTTAATGCTAGAGCTATATAGATGTATGATAATATATAAATAAAGAGAAAGACAAGGAGCCTAGTAGTTTTTAATGCTGTTGAATTAAGTCCATTTGAGATTGAATAGTAATTATTTAGTAGGCCTCCCTGAACCAGGAATCTCACTACTCCATTGATCATCTAACCATTCTGTCTCCTTATTCATCCTTCATTTCATTCATTGAACATCTTCTATGTAGCATGCAGAGAAAAAGGCATGATCCTTGTTCTCAAGAACAGCCTGCTATCAGGAACCAACCCCAACTCAGTTCAGTAAAATGCAGCATTACATAATTGTTCTAGTAATAGAGCAAGTGAGATCTGTTTAATCCTCAAAGAGCCAGGATGCAGGAAAGAAGACAACTAAGAGAAGGAGGCGATCACCCAGGCCTTGAAGACCACTCAGGATTTTTAAGATGGAGGGTAAAAATGCGTGAAGCCACAGAGGACTGGGAGAGCCCCAGGTGCCTAGGAAATGCAGGCATAGTCAGCAACACCAGTATACATGCCAGGAAGAAAGATGATGGGGATAAGTGTGGTTTGGGGATGGATAGTGGAGGAACCTGAGGGCTAAACAAGGAGCGCAGCCAAGCCCACCTTGCTAACACCGGTCCCGTGAGTGCAGAAACGAGACAGGCGACGGATGGGTCGGGAATTACACAGAATTCCCATTGCTCACTGCTTTTCATGCCTGGCCTGGCAGAGATACTTCTCTGCATATGGAATGTTTTCTACTGTTTTTAAGAGCTCTTCATTTGTCATTTGGGACAGAAAGTTGGACCTGGTTGCAATCTACAATCAATCAGCCAGCCTTTGCGGAAGAACTACCAGGAAATAAGTTGTCTTCCTCTACGGGTCTTTCTGCATTGATGTGAGCATTCCAAAGTCACTTAGGAGGAAGGGAGAGGGGACAGGAGAGACAGAGCAAAAGGAGAGGCAGAGGTACTTAGGAGCAGTACAGGTTTTCTAAGGGCAAGAGAGAATCAACCAGAATCGTCAGGGAACTTGAAGAGTTGGGAGGGTGTTCTCTATTGAAAAGCGCTTACTATTCTACTGGATTATAGCACATTCCCATACTTTCACTTATGCTCATATACACCTAGCATTTGTGTATATAGACACAAAGTTTTTAAGGAGAAGCCAGGTCAGGTTTTAAATACACACACGCACGCACACACACACACACACATATCTACATGCTTGTGTATGCAACTTGTTTCATCACTTTGATTAAATATATGTGTGTGTATGTGTGTGTTTATATATCTTTCCCAGATCTGGATACATAGGTTATTTTATTCTTTTTTCAGTTGCTTTGTGGTATTATAAGGATATAACATAATCTCTTTGAGCAATCTTTTATTAACAGATATCCAGTGGGTTTCCATTTTGTTGCTGTTGTTGTTGTTGGCTCATACAGTGTTGCCATAAATACTGTTGCTAAGTGCATCCCTGTTCACATTGTATTTCTCAGAGAAGATTCCTGAAGTGGAATTATGCAGTCATAGTTCATAGAAATCTTGAATTTTCAAAAACACAGATTTATACTTCCATCAATAAAGTCTGAAAGTCTTGGCTTCTCCACATCCTCCAAGGATTTGGAGAATCTGGACAGACTCTTCTTCCCTAGTCTTATACTCCCTCCTGTCCCTGTGTAGAAGAGATGTCAGTGCTGGGGAGTGGGCTGAACTTGAGATGGTGCTTAGAGGGAGAGCAGCTGAGATCTATGAGAGCATGAAGCCAATGGAGTCGAAGTACTTGGGTAGCATCCTGGCCCTCCAGCTGAGTACTGCTGAGACCCTGGCTATGTCCCTTCTGTAAGATCCAACAATGTGGGGTGAGATTTTCTGAATCTTGGTTTCCCCTCTGAGAAGCCTAGAAATTTAATTTGATGAATGAAGGTTTCTTTTGGCTCAGGTGTGTAGCAAGACCACCAAAGGAGGAATGAAGGAGAGGAAGGATAGAGGTCGAAAGGGAAGGCTCTAACAGATCGAAGGAAAGGGGAGGAAGAAGCTAAATAGGGAACAAAAGAAAAAGGAGGAAATCAAATAAAGGAAGCAATGAAAAATAAGCCCACCTCCACAGTTATTGTTCCAGAAAAGCCTTTTAAAAATTCAATGTGCAGCAGTGCCAGGAGCTATAACCTTTGGAAGAAAGAGAAAGGGATTCTGAAAAGGGACTGGGGAACAAGAATGTTGTTCTTTTGTTTTCGAAAACCCCAAATTTAATTTTACCCAGAAATAATGCTTTTTCATGTTGAGTGAAACCAAAGGGAGAGGAACAGCTGGTCACAGGGGAGGAGCACGGTGACAGATTACCGCTGGAGGTTGCTTGTGCGTTTCCCTGTGCACCACAAACACAAGGCTCCTCGCTCCTGAGAGGGGGGCGGGCTCCTGCTCTTCCCTGCAGTATTAATCACAGCTGCCAAAATCATCAATGACCACCACTTCTTAGATTTCTTCTAAACCATTTTAGAACAAAAATTGATAACAGGATTTGAACAAGGATATAGAGCTATGGAGAAGTAGAAAGAAGGCCAGGCTGGGAGTTCAAAGAATTTGGAGCATAAATCTATCCCACGCTGGTTCTATAGCTGAAAATGAAATCGCTTCCCCTCTCTGGGCCTCCTTGTGTATTTCTTTCTAATGAAGGAGTCCTCGAAGACCCTGGAAGAGCAGCATCAGTAGCATCAGCATCACCTCAGAACTTGCTAGAAATGCAACATCTCTGGCCCTGCCCCAAACTCAGTGACTCAGACACTCTGGGTGGGCTCAGCAATCTGTCTGAGCCAGCCCTCTGGGTGATTACCAGGCAGGTTGAGAAACAATGAATCAAAAGCTCACTATGTACACAACCACAGGTTTGCCCAGGGATTAAAACAGGTTGGTGTGGGGGAGAGAAAAACAACACAACATTAAGCAACACTTTTGAGTCTCAGATCTCCAAGGTCAAGGGTCACATGGGCACCTGCCACTCTCCTTCTTCCAGTTTCCTTTTTAAGTTGTTCCTTACCATCTTACTGCTTAAATTGCAGTCCTTCAACAGGCAACATGAGCATCTACTGCAAGCTTTAGAAACATCAGGAGAAATTCAGAAGCCCAGGTCCCTCTTCTCTGAGACTGAGTGAATCATAATCTGCCTCTTTCATCAGATCCTGAACTGATTCAAATGCACTTTAAAGAAGGTTGAGTTGCTAATCATACCTCTTCTCTCCTTTTCTTGAGTCCTGTTTTTGCACATTTTGCATCACATTCTTTTTCTTTTACTTATCCTTGGAAATGCTCATGTTTCCTAAAGGCATGGCTTAAGCCAAGGCTAACTCAGATTTAATAAACTGCACACTACACCAAAGATGTGAGTTATCTATCAGATTTCCTAGAGCCAGAAGCCAATGGGGCTGCATTTCTCTTTTCGCCCTGTGGGAGGCAGTATGGTACAGGCAAGAGGCCTAAATTCTGCCACCATGAGCTGAGAGCTCCAGTTCTAGGGCTGCCCCATCTTTGTGTTTGACAAAGACATTGGAATTTTCAGAGCCTCTTTTCTAAGATGGAAATGTTGTTCTTCTTTTCTTTCTCAGATGGTGGTGGGTCTTGAATTAGATAATAGAAATGAATATTAAAGCCCTGATCCAAATGAAAAGAATTATAATGCCTATTATCAAAGTCACTCTTGCTCATACTGCCCTTGGGGCTTTTTCTAGAGCTGATCTCCACCACTTGCCCCCTTCCTCCTTGTGCTGAAAAATGGGTACCAATTTCCACATTTCCTGGTCTGTCTCCGGGGTTTTTATTAGGGAAGCAAATACTGGATCGCTCTACTCCCTCCTTCTCAATAAATGTGTTTATTACCCTGTAAATCCCAACATATCAGTAGCTTGTTACAGAGAGAAAAGGTCGCCGCCAAGAAAGATGTGTCATTCCACAGGAAATTTGGGTTTAATATATACAAGGGAGCCGGCACATGGAAATCTCTTTGGAAATGATAAAGTCCTATAATGAAAAATACCACTACAATACTGGGCTCATTTCAGCAGATAAATATTTAATATAGATCAGCCAAGATTAATTGCCCTCTGAAACGCGCCCGTCCTCTGCCTGGTGAGGAAAAAGAGCATCTTTACGTTAATTTATGACGGAGTTTTTGAAACAAGCAAAGCTTAGCTTCTCCCGGGTTCATTTTCCTACCATTGAGAAATACACTGCCAGGTTCCCAAGGCCTTCTGTTTGCCTCTGGGCTCCTGCTGCAGTGTGGTGTGGACTGGTCACTCCTTCGCATACTAATCAAGTTTCTACCGGCATGGGGAAAAAAAAAAGGTTCTAGAGAATCACTGAAATCTGATGTGGAACAAACCAGTGAGAAAGGCTTTGTGGTTCTCATGGAGCTGGTTACAAATGGATCTGAACATCCAGAAGAGACCAGCGATGGGACAAGGGAGTCAAGCAATTGCATGCATGTGTCAGCGTTGGGGAATCTGACCTCAAGCATTTACACACGTTCAACTTCACACACATTCAGCTTCAGCAGTCAGACAATTAGATAACACTGTTCCCATCTTACAGATATAATAAGTAGTGGAGGTACAATTTCAACTTAGATATTTCTTAGTCTGGAGTCCATCCCTGTAACCCTCAGTCTAATCACTCTTCTGATGGTAAAAATTCTGCACTTAAGGATTAAAATCGTGAAGGAACTTCAAGTTGAGGCTTTTTGGCTCTAAGTTTCTTTATCCTCCCTACATTTTCATCCTATTTTCCCATTCACACTCCTCCTCCTCCTCCTTCTTCTCCTCCTCCTCCTCCTCTGACTGTCCAAAAGGCTTTATTGTGTACTCAATGCATTTCTGAGACCTCAAGAGTAGTGTCTGGGAATGTAGGAACAAATATAACAGAGGCTCCAGAGAGGCTCTGTCTGATTTTCATTGATGGTTCCCTGTCAACTCATTCTTTTCTTAGGGGAACTGGGATCCAGCTAGTAGTAGGAAAGGGAACCAGTACCAGATGAGCTCAAATAGAAGCACAAAGATGTCCGGCAAAATGCTGATTACCTAGAAACAGGATCATTCTCCTCCTCCTCCCCCAATTATCCACACCATCAAAATCACCATCACCATCATCATTAATAACACCAGCATTGGCACCAGTTGAAGTTACCATTGCAGTTATTACCCCCACAATGTCATCGCTGATTTTTATCATTGTCAGCATCAATGTTACAACATTGTCAATGGACTGATGTATCCTCCACATCACTAAGGGTATCAAGACCATCAACATTTTTTTCAATCTGACAAATTTAATATATGCCTACTATGAGATGGAAATATGAGGGGGAAAGGGTGCAGGCTTCACATATGTGAAATTTCGATGTTCCTGGTACACAAAATAGCTAACAACACAAGGCTCAGAGTTTAAATGCTGAAAGAGTGCTGTTGGGTGTTCTGAAAGTTCAGGACAGTCCCACCTGCTAGAAGAGACTATGCACCAGAGCACTTGTGGGAGGTGTAGGGGGGGGTCACTGGACAGAGAGTTCCAGACTTCTGTCTGTCACTAATTCATCCAAGATTTTGATCAAGCCTTCTAACACTCTGGCTTCAGTTACTGTGTAAAAAAGGAGAAGTAAGTGCTAGATAGGACTGACAACCCCTCTCCAGACCTAAAGATTCTCAGAACACTTGAATCACATGGCCATGTGGTTGCCTGCCTTTTTCCCCAAAATCACCAGTCTGATTGATTTCACCTCAGTGAATCCAAGGGAGAGAGACATTTGTGAGAGAAGAAGAGAAAAATAAAACACTTGGCAAATTTCATTTGATTTATCTCTCCTCTCTAGGGACCCAGTCCTAGGTTATTCCAAATACTCAGTTTACATTATAATACACTTCAGTTTTAAATAATTCACAGGATACTTTCAGCTCTGCCTTCCGCTCGTGTTCCATCATATGAGAGACCAGGTTCCAAGGAACAGTTCTAGAATAACATCCTAAATATATCACTGCAGGATAAAATTTCCTCATTATCCTTGCTCAGAGACGTTCACATCTTTTACTTTAATTCCACATACTCTTCTGGGAATAGAGAGCTCTAGGTTTGATCTTCACACTTCTCATCATTGCATTACCTGGGACAAGTTCATTAACTTCTCTGAGCTGCCAATATCTTATTGGTAGAAATTGTATAATCACATCTCAGTGGTAGAGTTGATAATTCAATTGGTGAGATATATCAGAATACTGAGTCTGCTATACCAGATTTCTTTTTTGATGAACAGAGAAAAGAATAAATAAATAAGGCAATATAAAGAACCCAGGAAATCAAAATCCTAAGGGTTTCCAAGGCTACTGAATTAATGCTCAAGTTCAAATATACCAATAACAGCTTAGTGATGAAACGTGAGCATTATCAACATCTGAAGACCCGTTTTTAAGAAGAACCCATATAGGTCAAGCAAAAACATGTCTTTGGGGCAAACTTTAGAAATTCTATTGCAGAAAGACAACGGATGGGTAGAAGATGTTAGATGTCTGGTTTTTTGCATGCAAGCCCCCTCCCCCATCTTCATTTCTTCTCAGAAATGAGGTTCCTTTCAGGAGAACAAAACTCTGACCTCACAGCAGCTTTCTGTAAATAACTTTCTCTAAACGATGATGTCACTATGTGACTCTGAAAGCCAGATATGTAAAAGTCAACAATCACTGCCTAGTACCTTTATCCCTTTTAGAAAATTTCTCCACAGTCTATAAAAAAAGTTATGATGTAACATGTGCTGGATGCTTTGGAAAAAGAATAGGTAGACCTTGACTTCACTGGTCAACCGTTTCTTTGTGGTGATAAGGAAGAAATTAGCAAAAAATGTGATACAGAAGGAAAAACAATTAATTAAAGCTATTTAATTAATAAATAACCATTGTGTTCCTGCTGTGTGTTATGCATCAAAGGTAAAACAAAGGTAGAGATCGATGAACTTGGGGAAAAAAGGGGTAAATATAAAATAGCATCATATTCTTTAGCACTGAAATCTTGAGGGAGAGAAAATGTTTCTTACTCAGATTCATGGTCTTAGGACACAGCTCAAGTTCTGACACATATAAGGTGTTCAATAAAACTATCTAAAGCATATGAAAAGAGGTGAATGCCCCCAAACAGAGGTGTCATTTAAGCCAATCGTGGAAATCCAAATACAGTTTGGAAAGACAGAGAATGGAGGATAATGAAAGATTTCTAAAGCCAAAGAACAAGATGAGAAAAAGCACTCAGGCAGGTATTGGATGTGGTATTGTCAATGGAAAGAAATGAAACAGAAAGGAAATGACTGGAATAATAAGCTAGATAATTTGGATTCTATACCTTCAAGACCTGGAAGTTGTTGAAAATAATAGAGAAGAAGCAAATTGTGATCTGATCTTTATTTCAGAGAGATCAGTTAACTCCCAATGGTCCATGTAGGAGGAAGATTGACTTTGGATACTATGCCATTATGAGAATAAGAGAAGGTGATGGCATGAATTTGGCTAGAAAATTAAAAGAAGAGGGTAGAAAGGGTAAATTAGAAACAATGGTTTGATGACTTGTTTCATAGATAGACAAAGAAAACAAGCTTATACTAGTTTCCTTATGGATAACTTAAGAACACTGAACCCTGAATTCAGTAAATAACATTTAAGAGTACTGAGTGTCTCAACACTCACTCCTTCTGAGTTTGCATCAACTTGGAAATCTAGAAGAACACATGCATTGAACAATAACCCATTGACACCAATTTTTCCATTTTACCAACACTCACTCCTTCTGAGTTTGCATCAACTTGGAAATCTAGAAGAACACATGCATTGAACAATAACCCATTGACACCAATTTTTCCATTTTACCCATCCACAGGATCTTTTTTTTATTATTATTTTAGATGTTGATAGACCTTTATTTTATTCATTTATATGCAGTGCTGAGAATTGAACCCAGTGCCTCACACATGCTAGGCAAGCACTCTATCACTGAGCCACATCCCCAGCCCCATCCATGGAATCTTAAACCTAGGAATTTGATAATTTTTCATAGGCTACATTAGAACTCCTTATTGAAGTCATTGTTAGGTCTTGCTTGGGCAATTTTGATAGCCTCTTTACTGCTCTCAGTTTACTTTCTGATTCTCCCTTCTGGTTGAAAAACACATAAGTAAATCAAGAACTTCTGGTAAAAGCAAGAGTAAAGTGGTCAAGCTAAACCTTTTCCAGATAACAATTGTAAAAAACTAGATTTATTTTTTTAAAAAATACAACTGTTTGAAGACTGTTGAATGCACCTGTAAGTAGACAGAAACCATAGAAAAATTTACTCTTGAAAAACTACCACTGGAAAAAGTAAGAATTTCATGTCTATGTCTTTTATACCTCAAGAGATTCCCCAAACATAAGAAATAAATGGTGGTGGAAATTTACACCCTTTCAGAGAAGTATAAAACTGAGGCCAAGAAAGGACACAGAATCTGAAACATGACAAGCACTCAATGAATATTAGTGCTTACTATAAGGTATTTTGTTGTTGTTGCTATTGTTGTTGTTGTTATTATTTTTATAAAAATTAGATAAGGAAGAGGGATAACTTAAGAATAGTGACTAACTTTCTGGCTTGGATCTCTGCCAATAATGATGCCATTATTAGAAACAGAGAATCCAAGAGGCACATTGGTGGGGAAGGAAAATGAGGATCCTGAGATTCCATGGAAAAGGCTGTGGAAGTGTGCAATTGGCAGTTAGGTGCCAGAATTTTGGAATTGGAGGAGAGAAGAAAAACTGAGGAGTTGATGGAATGTCAGTTATAATGGAAGACATAAAGAAGACAATGGTTGTCCAGGAAGAGTGGAGGAAAGTATAGCAGCAGGTTGATAACTGGAAGAGGAGACTCCTGCAGAAGCCTTAGATGAAATACTGATAAAGAGAGTGCCAATCAGACCATCAGGGTCATATGGAAATTAGAAAAAGATCCTCCCTCTAGATAGGTAAATGGCAAAAATGTGCCCCTTTCAGATGTAGTCATGCAGCCTTATGCCAAGATGTAGCCTCCATAGATTTCATCATTGAGATTCACAAACAGTGCAACTGTACATACCCAGAAAAACCAGCCTTGGGTTGTTAAGGCTATCAAAGGCCACTGAAGTCAATTTTCCACTTATACTTGTGTTTTCTCTTGGTCAGACTATGCATATTAGAATCCCTTTGGTGACAGGACAGCGATTGTTCTCTTGGTTCTATCAAGGTGTTCATTCTCATTTTCTGGTCACTAAAGACTTCCTCACATACAAGATTCTCTCCCTGGAGTTAGCCCATGAGGAACTCTCTGCTCCTCAGTACAGGTTCCAAACATTAAATTTACAAACTTCCTGCACATAACAGACACCAGGATGATGCCAATGGTTACTTTCTCTACATATCTTTCAGAAGCAAGCTCCCACGTTACTACAGAAAGCCCAGCATCCCATAGCAGGTGGATGAGGAAGCAGCTGAGACGTCTGAGGATGTCTTTCACCTGGCCTTGTCTCCCAGGAGTAGGTGGGTGGTACTCAGCAAAATAATAGGATCCAAAAAAGGGAAAGAATTACAGAGCAGGCTGAAATAGAACTGCATAATAGGTGGAGCCCTGACCTTCTCTCTACCATCCTCCATCAGCTGGAGACAAAAGGATCTCTTCCCTGAAGCATGGTGAGTTGGCTGTTCTTAATGATACAACCACATTCTGCTAATTTTAAGAAAAGTATGTTACAAGGGAAAAGCATTTATTCCCAAAGTCAGGGATGACAGTCAGTGAAAGTTTTATTTTCTAAAAACTTTGGGAGATAACTTTTGAGAGATGGGAGGTAAGAACTGGAAAGGGCCCTGGACTGGACAAAGGCTAGATATAAATCTGGGATTAGAATCATAATATCCTATGTTTTTCCACCCATTGCTACCACCCAACCACTGCTCAAGATGACTACTCAGATGAGAAGTAGAAAAACACCATGGATATTGTCAGAACAGAAAAAGTAAAATAAACAAAGGCTTAAGCAATGTATGCTTTCAGTACAGCTTTAAAGCATTACTTTTATAACTGTTTACTTGCTTGTCATTGAACCTATGCCACTAGCTCTTTCAGCTAGAAGGTCATGTCACTATTCATATCCATAGTAACCATCAGAACGCTTGCCACAAAATAAGGCTTGAATATTGACATCGTGAAAGAACACGTGAATGATTGAAATCATGATAAATACAAGGAATTAAGATACCGTTCTTAGTCTATGGCTCACTCAAATTCAGCCTTTCATAGACTCTGCCAATGCAAAAAATCCAACTTCCATCTTGAAAATTAAGTGAACTGGTGTCCTAGATATACATCAGCGGCAAATAGACAAAAGTTTTATGAACACTGGTCTGTAAGATGCGGATACCCTAAATGAGGAGGGGGTTTGTGGAGGGGATTGTCTTTGGTTATGTTTGTCTTTGTGACTATATGAAAGATCAGAAGTTTACCTGAGGTCGAGATGATAGGAATAGAGTTTAGAATCCAGGTTATTAGCAAGAGTTTTCTCTAAGGAGATTGCAATATACTTACTGATTTATCTGTTGATTCCCTAAAGACCTGTTGAATGACCCCCATATACCAGGCACACTTCTTGGTTCTGAGGAGATAACAGTGATTAAACCAGACAGAAATCCATGACCCTATGTAGCTTACATTCTGGATCAAACTTTCCTAAAAGATGATGAGCTTTCTATTAAAGTTCTCTCTATATGGAATGAATAACTGATAAATTGAAAGTAAATTGTCCCCAGAGGTATGACAGGTTATAAGAATACTCCAGGGGAAAAAGAGTGCTAAAAATATACATCTTCTTGGGATTATGTTCTGCTCCAAGAAGGCAAGAAAGAGAAAATCTTCCAGGTATTTTTTTTTCCTGAAAGCTAAATATGCCACATTCTCCCTGATGAATGCTTGCAAAACTCGTTTCCAAGATTTCTTTTGAAAAGTATTGCAAGAAGCAACAAAGATTTATGTAAACTGAGGACTAATGCTAAGAAAGGGCCCGATAAGAACAGTTAAAATGACTATTGAAAGTTCTATCAGGATACTTGGATAGAAGCCAGCGCTCCATCACTTACCATGTAGATTATAATGGACCAACCAGGTAGCTTCTCTGAGTCTTGGCTACTCCATCTGTAAAATGAATTGCAATTGACTACCTCGAATAGGAAAGTGCCTCCTGAATTTTAAAGTTTGACGTACAGATGGTATATTTGAATAAGAGAAAGAAGAATGAGAAAAGTGGGGGGAAGGAAAATGGGGAAGGAGGAAAAGTAAGAATTGTGGAGTGTTAGAAATGGAAACTGAAAGCTTTTCTCCAATGCAGTCTAAGGCAAGGATGTCCATTCCCCTCATTTCTAGTCACAGGGTACCAGAAGGCATAGCCATAACAATTAGGCAAGAAAACTTTTAAAAGGTACTTTAAAATATCCCTGATGAACACAGATGCAAAAATTCTCAATAAAATTCTGGCAGATCACATACAAAACTATATTAAAAGATAGTTCAATTCAATCAAGCAGAGTTCATCCTGAGGATGCAAGGTTGGTTCAACATATGAAAATCAATAATCATAATTCATCACATCAATAGACTTAAAATCAAGAATCATATGCTCATCTCAATAGATGCAGGAGAATTATTTAACAAAATGGAACACCCCCTCATGTTCAAAACACTAGAAAAGCTAGGGATAGTAGGAACATACCTCAGCATCATAAAAGTCATATATGTTAAACCCAAGGTTAACATCATTTTAAAAGGAGAAAAATAGAAAGCATTCCCTCTAAAAACTGGAACAAGACAAGGATGCGCTCTTTTACCACCTCTATTCAGCTTAGTCCTGGAAACTTTGGCCAGAGCAATTGGACAGGAGAAAGAAATTGAAGGGTTACAAATAGGAAAAGAAGAACTTGAACTATCACTATTTACCAATGACATGATTCTGTATTTAGAAGAGCCAAAAAATTCCACCAGAAAACTTCTAAATCTCATAAATGAATTCAGCAAAGTTGCAGGCTATAAAATCCATACCCATAAGTCAAATGCATTCCTATACATCAGTGTCAAATCTACTAAAAGAGAAATTAAGAACACTATACCATTCAAAATAGCCTCAAAAAAAAAAATGGGAATCAATGTAACAAAAGAAGTAAAAGACCTCTACAATAAAAACTGTAGACCACTAAAGAAAGGAACTGAAGAACACTAGAAAATTGAAAGATCTTCCATGCTCCTGGATAGGCAGAATTAATGTTGTCAAAATGGCCATACTACCAAAAGAGTTATACAGATTTAATGCAATTCCAATTAAAATTCCTAAAACATTCTTCAAAGAACTAGAAAAGGCAATCATGAAATTATTTGGAAAAATAAAAAACCCAGAATAACTAAAGCAATCCTTATCAAGAAAAGTGAAGAAGGAGGCATCACAATACCAAAACTTAAACTATACTACAGAATCACAGTAACAAAAATTGCATGATATTGGCACCAAAACAGACATTATAGACCTAAGGTACAAAATAGAAGACAAAGAGACAAACCTACATATGTACAATTATCTCATACTAGACAAAGGCACCAAAAACACTGGAGAAAAGATAGCCTATTCAATAAGTGGTGCTGGGGAAATTGGAAATTCACATGTAACAAAATGAGATTAAACCCCTATCTCTCACCATGCATGAAACTCAACTCAAAGTGGATCAAAGACATAGGCACCAGAACAGAGACCCTCTGCCTAACAGAATAAAAAGTAGGCCCAAATCTTTACCATGTTGGTTTACTATCTGACTTCCTTAAGAAGACTCCCAAAGTACATAAAGTAACATTAAGAATCCATAAATGGAATAGATTCGAACTAAAAAGCTTCTTCTCAGCAAAGGAAACAATCAATAACATGAAGAGAGTCTACAGAATTGGAGAAAATCTTTACAACATGCATCTCAGAGCATTAATCTGGAGGCTATATAAAGAACTCTAAAAACTTAACACCAAAAAAAAAAAAACAAATAACCTAATCAATAAATGGGCTAAGGAACTGAACAGGCACCTCACAGAGGAAGATATAGAAGTGATCAACAAATATATGAAAAAAAATGTTCAACATCTTTAGCAATTAGAGAAATGCAAATCAAAACTTTAAGATTTCATCTCACCCCAGTCAGACTGGCAATTATCAAGAATGCACACAACAATAAATATTGGCAAGGATATGGGGAAAAAGGTACACTTGTACATTGCTGGTAGTAATATATGAGTGTACATTATGGAAAAGCTGAATGGAGATTCTTCAGAAAATTTGGAATGGAATCACCATTTGACGCACATATCCCACTTCTTGGTTTATACCCAAAGGACTTAAAATCAGCATATTATAATGATGCAGCCACATCAACATCGTTTATAGCAGCTCAATTCACAACAGATAAACTATTGAATCAACCTAGGTACCCTTCAACAAATAAATGGATAAAGAAAAAATATGTATATATATATATATGATGGAATATTTCTCAACTTTAAAGAAGAATGAAATTCTTGCATTTGCTGGTAAATAGATGGAATTAGAGAGTATCATGCTAAGTGAAATAAGCCAATACAAAAAAAACAAAAGATGAATGTTTTCTCTGATATACCAGATGCTAATTCACAATGGGGCAGAGGGTAGGCTAGGGAAGAATAGAGTTACTTTAGATTTGGCAGAAGTGATTGAAGGGAGGGGAGGGATAAGAACTAGGAAGGATAATAGAATGAATCAGACATTATTCCCCTGTGTACATGTATAAGTATACAACTGGTGGTATTCTACATCAATCATAACCAGAAGAATGAGAAATTATACTCCATTACATATGATGTGTCAAAGTGCATTCTACTGTCATGTATAACTAATTAAAACAAATTTTAAAAATTAAAAACAGTATCTAAATCAGAAAAAAGTAAAATTATCTTGGTTTACAGGTGATATGATCATATATGTAGAAAATTCTAACCACTCAACAACAGCCATGAAAGCTTATAACTTTGAATCTAGTAAAATTTGTGTAATACAAAGTTCACAATACACATATCACTAGCATTTCTATACAGTAACAATAACTGAAATCCCAAGACTTCTTGAAGAAAACAGGAAAAAATACTATCGGTGTTGACCTGGGCAATGATTTTTTTTTTCCTTTTTTTTATTTTTATTTTTTGTATATGACACTAAAAGTGTAAGAAACAAAAGCAAAATAGACAAGTGGGATTGCACCAAACTAAAAAGTATCTTCACAGCAAAAAAAAATAATGAAGAGAGTGAAAAGGCAACTTATGGAATGGGAGAAAAATATTCACACACCGTACATCTGATAAGGGATTAATATCCAAGATATTTACAGAATTCAAACCTCCATAGCAAAAGGAAGGAAAAAAGGCTGTTAAAAATTGGACTATGGGGGTTGGGGATTTAGCTCAGTGGCAGAGCACTTGCCTAGGACGGGCAAGGCCTTGAGTTCGGTCCTCAGCCCTGGGGGGAAAGAAAATGGAACAAGACCTAGAACTAGAATAGCCATGTCCCCTCCCTTCCCCCAAATCCCTCCCCCTGGAGACAAACAAAAGGCCATCAGGTCCATGAAAAGGTGTTGAATGTCGCAAATCATCAGGAAAATGCATATTAAAACCACAATGAGCTATATGGCCACACACTTGTTAGGATGGCTATCACAGACAGACAGAAGACAGTCCTGGAGACAATGCTGATAATGGGAATCTTTGTGCACTGTTGATGGGAACGTGAAATTACATAGCCATTTGGGAATAGTATGGAGGTTCCCCTCCAACTGGAATTAGAACTACCCTAGGACACAGCAAACCCCTTCTGGGTATACATCCACAGGAAATGAAATCAGCACGGTGACGTTATTTGCACTCCTGTGTTTACTGCAGCATGATGCGCAAGATATGAAAACAATCTACATGTGCATATGTCCATCAACATGGAAGCAAAAAAGAAAAAAAGGTCATACACATACACACACACACACACACACACACACACACATAGTAGAATATTATTCAGTCTTATAAAGAAGGAAAATATGTCATTTGGGGTAACATGGATGAACTTGGAGGATATTATGTTAAATGAAATAAACTAGACACAGAAAAACAAGCACCGCATAGTCTCACTTACATGTGGAACGTAAGAGTTCAATGGCACAGGGGCAGAGAATAGGATGGAGGTTGCCTGATGCGGAGTAAAGAGGTAGAAATGGAGAGATGTTGGCTAAAGGAACCAAGTTTCAGTCTTGCAGGATGAATGTGTTCCAGAGACCTAAGGCACAGCCTGGTGATTGCAGTTAACAATACTGCACTGTATTCTTGAAATTTAAGAGAATAGATCTTAAGTTTCCTCAGAAACAAAGAAGGAGGGAGGGAGGGAGGGAGGGGAGGGGGGAGGGGAGGGGAGGGGGAGGGGAGGGGAAGGGGAGTTACTTTGTGAAATGATGGGTATGTTAATTAGCTTGATTGTGGCGATCATTTCAAAATTTATACATACATCAAAACATGGAGATGTACACCTTAAATATATACATTCCAATTTATCAATTAACTCTCAATACAGTCGTAAAACAAACAAACAAACAAAAATGCAGTGTTTTCAGCATTTTTTTCTAAATCTCTAGAGCTGTAGATAAGGGACCTGAAGCTCAGGATGGTGATGTGCTGAGGTCACAAAGGGAGGCCATGTCAAAGGTGGAGCAGGACCCCAGCTGCTGGATTCCTAGCCTGCCCCCCCACCACTCCGCTCAGACTCTTGAAGCAGATTACCTGGGTCTGAACCACAGTCATATCACCTCCCAACTGCGTACTTTTGGGCAAATTAATTCTCTGGGCCTCAATTTCCCCATCTGTAAAGTGGGGTTGGAGGTAATAGCTGCACAAAGTGTTGATGCCAGCATCAAATGCCTTAAAGGGTTATAGAAGTTTTCACTATTAAAATATTTGCTATAACAAACTGGTTTATGAGACCCACTCTTGTTGTGCGTAGTTGTATTCTTTATCTTCATTCTCGGTTAATGAATTCCAGCTGAATTCTGTTTTGGAGTCGTCTCCATGGCTCTTGTTTATTTCTGTTCCATTTGCAATATCAGTGGTGGGAGACCTAACATGGTAAGGGTAACACTTCCTGGAAACTCTCCCTTGGGAAACCCCTGGCTTTTACTGCTCCCTCTCTTGCCCTTCTTTATAATAATAACAATAATAACCATAATAATAAAAACAATAATAGCAACCACAATTAAAAAGCCAGTTGAGCTGAAGCTGTTAGAGTAAGGGCTCTGTGCCTGTCCACAAGTACAACAGTCTCCATTTTCCTTTTGCTGACATGTACCCCAGTCTTGGGAGCCCCACTGTCTTTTTGTAAATCAAAAGAATATTGAACTCATTATGTGGAAGCACAAGTTATCCTTTCATCGGTCAATTTGTCTGGGTCAACTGTTCTTGCACATTTATTCTGGACATCTAAAAGATAGGACATCTAACGGCCCATCTCCGATATTACAGCTGCCGCTCATTTTGTTATCCTAAAATGGCATTCTGAAATCAGGCCACTTGAATGCAATTATTAGGTACCAAAGGACGATCTTCACAGAGCAGTGGAAAGGATCCAAAGTCCCCAGTGCCAGTAAACAAGAACAATCCCGCCCACGTGGACATGATGGAGCAGGGTTTACTAAGCACATTTACTTTCACTTTCTCTTTTGAGCATCACACTACAGCTCTGTGGGGGAGGTAAAGATTCTTCATTCCTCTCTAAGAGGAGGAAATTAAGGCTCACAGAAGATAAATCACTACTCAAAAGTCTAAAGGAGAACAGAGCAAGACTGACAGAGTGTTCCCCTACCCATTCTCTTCCTCCACATCTTCTTTGTTGTATGCAATAATTGCAACAGTAGTAAAATTGCTACTGATTTTATATGATTTGCTCCCTAAACGTTCACGTGCTGGAGAATTGATCCCTAGTGTGGGGTAGTGAAGGGGTGGAACCTTAGGAGGTGGGGTGTTGGGGAAGTAAGATTAGGTCATGGGGGTTCTGACCTCTGAAGGCATTAATGCTGGTCTGGAGGAGTGGATTAGTTCTCAAAAGTGCAGAGGGTTATAAAGCAAGTTGGCTGTCTTGGATCTTTCTTCCCTTCCTTTCTCCCCATCTGACATCAATCTCTCCCCACACATATATCCTCCCACCATGATGCTATCCACCATGTTATAATGTAGACAGAAGTACCTCACTAGAGCCAAAAAGATGCAGGCACCATGCTCTTGGACCTCTCCAAGTCCGAGCTAAATAAACCTCTTCTGTTGTATAAGGTACCTAGCATCAAGTATTTTATTATAGCAACAAAACACAGACTAATACAATAATCATCTTCCAGAGTATTCTCTAATTAAATCATGCACTTAAGAACATGACCTTCAGACTGTCTTTATCCCAAGTCCTGCTTCAATCCATGTGCTTCACATCACTTAATCCAGCATCTCAAGCCCCTTCATCTCCTTTCAGTCAATATCATCATTCACCCCCTACCCAGCATCTCAAGCCCCTTCATCTCCTTTCAGTCAGTATCATCATTCACCCCCTACTTCCTCCCTTGGTTACTCTAGAACTTACATCTCCCAAAGTCTTTCTAAGTCTGAAACATTATATTAAAACATGCCAGTCTCTAACTTGCCTATTCCAACACCTTTTCTCCCATGTTTTCAACATCTCCAACTCTATGACTCCCTCCTTTCCTTTACCTACTGTCTAATGACTTCATTGCTTTTGGTAAACAACTCAGATATATCCATATTCTTATTTTTGACCAATATTCTCGGTCAGTTTAGTAATTTTAACTGACAAGTAAAAGTTGTATATATTTGTGGTATACACCTGATGTTTTGGCATATGTTTGCACTGTGGAATGGTTAAAT
Source organism: Sciurus carolinensis (assembly GCF_902686445.1). Lineage (NCBI taxonomy): Eukaryota > Metazoa > Chordata > Mammalia > Rodentia > Sciuridae > Sciurus > Sciurus carolinensis. Next base: position 15,339,657 of record NC_062226.1, on the reverse strand, counting down.
GAAACTAAGTAATGTAGTTCCTAATATACTTATATTGTTTTGTGGTGAGTACCATTCAAATCTACTCTCAGTGATTTTTCTCTATGTTGTTGATAACTACAGTCACTATGTTGAATGATAGAACTCTGAATTTATTCTTCCTATCTAACTAAAATTTTATATCACCCAACATCTCCCCAACTGCACCTCCTGCTTACTCCTAGGAACTCCCATTCTACTCTCTGCTTGCAAGACTTTGACTTTTTCAGATTCTCTGTATAAGTGAGAACATGCATTATTTATCTTTCTCTGTCTGGCTTATTTCACTTAACAGAATGCCCTCCAGATTCATCAATGTCACAAGTGACAACATATCCTTCTTTTGAAAGGATATATATAAATCACATTTTAAAATCATTTATCTGTTGATGGTCACATGTTGATTCTACATGCTGGCTATTATAGACAATACTGCAATGAATATGGGAGTGAGATATTTCTTTGCTATACTGATTTCATGACCTTTGGATATACAGGCAAATTTAGTAGTGGCGTTTCTGGATCATATGGGAGTTCTTTTTTTGAATTTTTGCCAATGCACTCAACTGTCTTACACAATGGTCTTCATTTCATCCACTTGGCAAACCCCATCTTGCTGAACCTAACACTTCTGTCATCCAGTCTGCGACCCAAACTCTTCAGTCATTTTTGAGCATATCTCAGCTGCACAGACTATAGCCATTACGAATGGCTGGCCACCGACCTTATCAAAGACCTGCTTCCCAGTAACCCTTTTGTATTTTCTTAATCAGAACCTTCTACCACGCTGCAGGTAAACCAAGTATTTCCAAACACTGCAAACGTTTTGGCACCCCAGCACCCTCTTCCGTGGTGACTGGTTTCACATCCTACTTCACAAGGAGAACACAGGCCATCAGAAGTCCCTTTAAATCCTCACAAGAGACATCAGTAGACTTATCTGCACCCACATCTCTCTTTTGCCTTTTTCTTCGTTTTTCAGCTGAAAGACATCTGTCCTTTTGCATCCGCCTGTGCTCTTATTCTTTCCCTTCCTGCCTCTTCAGGAACTTCTTCATCAAAAATAACCCCACCCTGAACCACAGCATTAGTCTCTCCTTCCCTTAATTGCCCCCTTCCTCTTAAAAATGAACCCACCAATGACAACAGAAAATAAACTCTTTGTTTCATATCTCTGTCCCCTTTCATAGCTGTGCTTTAAAAAATAATTAACTAGAGACTGGGGTTGTGGTTCGATGGTAGAGCGCTTGCCTAGCATGTCTGAGGCACTAGGTTGGATCCTCAGCACCACATAAAAATGAATAAATAAAAGAAAGCTACTGTGTCCATCTACAACTAAAAACTGTGTAAACATAAATAAATAAGTAAAATGTCTACTCCTTTTCTTCTCACTTGTCAGTCCACTGCAATTCCACTTCGGTTTCTGCCTTTCTATTTAAACGACACTTGCCAAGATCAAGATTTTAAGTAGAAAAGTCTATTCATGGTTCTTACATGTGTGCTGTGTCAGAAACCATGAACCTTGCTTACCCTCACCTGCCTTCTCAAACATTTCTGTACGGTAGCCTCCATGATGCTAAATGTCCATGAGTTTTCACCCATACCGACGGCCATTTCTCCACTTCTCCATGTTTTTCACTGCACATGCTAAACAGGCTTTCAAGAGTGAGCATAGCCCCACCAAGGGCTAACATTGGCCACCTGATGATTCTGAATATTATAATTTCTTATACTAGTTCTTGGCTAAGGAGCAGAACCATTTATATAACTGCCTACCAAGCTTCTATCTGGGTGGTTCAGGTAGTATACATTCAACATTTTCAAAGCTGATTTATCTTCTTCAACTTCAAAAAGTCCCACTGCCTTACAAGGCTCTCTCCCTCGATGGAAGAACACCACTGCCCACTTAGTTGACCACATCTAAAATGTCTGCCTTCTCTTCTTCCTACTTAACACAGATCCAGTGATGCCCTACGGAAGCCATTTCCCTGACTTCTTGAGTTTTTCTCTCTTAACTTTCATATTCAAACACTCACTAAATACTGACACACTCTCTGTCTCAGGTTGATTCTATTTACCTAACATTCTGGAAATGAGAAAATCATAGAGATGGAGAACAAACAGTGGTTGCCAGGGTTTGGGGATGGTGGGAAATATAAGAGAGGTTTGGCTAAGGTCAAGTGGTACTTGGAGTGAATAAGGAATAAGAAATGAGGGAGGTGACATCTGACTGCACATCTGAGAAGCAGCAGGTAACTGAGAGTAAGAATAAAATAAAAATAGCATTTTTCTTTGAATTTGCATATATTATTTTCTAAATGGTCAGTGAGCTTGTTAGGACATAAATACTTCACTAATTTGTTGGACCTAACTACTTAATAAAGAGAGTTATCAGTATTTATTTGGCCTAGAGGAATCATTAAAAATAAAAACACTGAAACACTAAAAACATTTTGAAATAAGAAAGTGTGGGAGCTGCTACCTCAGGATGAGGTTTGAAGTCTTATACAACATGCACAGGGCTTCATGACCTGAACATCTGACTGATTTTTCTGGCCTGTGTGTTAACATTTTTTTTCTGTCACCCATGCTAAATTACTTCCAGGGCCCAGAACATGTCTTTTTCTCTCTGGACAGTCCTTCAAACCATGCATGTGTGAGAATATGCATGCGGGCACATGCACGCACACACCCCTACTTAAAATCTCGTCTTGAAAGCCTCCCTTAATCTTGCAAGACCAACTTTAGTGCACCTTCTTTGCATTATGCTCCATTTTATACTTTTTTCCCAGCATGTCACATACTAAGAGTCAACTGGACTGCTTCTTATCTTTTCCCAGCTATTTCACCATATTAATGAAGGGCAAAGATCACTAATGCTTTGGTGTCGTCCAAGACTAACATGGAGCCTGCCCATAGTAGGAAACTCAACAAGTATCTGTCGAATTAATGCAAAGATATTATTTTCTTTTCATAAAGTCAGACAATCCCAAATTAGCCAGCAGCACAGTCTTTCATATCATTTGTATTCTCTTCTTTCTTCCTCATAGAAACCACACTCCCCCATCAACGTGAAATAAAACGTTGTCATACTAGAGTAACAGAGAGACTGTCACAAGCTCTCAGGGATGGAGGATGCACCTTGCTGGCCTTCTCTGAATAACAAACCTGCAATTTGCAGAAAAGTACAGTTACCATACACACACACACACACACACACACACACACACACACAACTCTTGCGCACACCCCACCCTGAAATGCTGCTGATTGCTGTGAAGGTGCTTGGGTGAGAAGCCATCCCCGGGGGACCAATGTCCCCTGAGCACTGCACATCAAAGACAACCTGGTGAACACCATGCAACAGGAATTGGAAGACGAGATGTCACAGACTGCTCCCATCACCTGGGCTGATTAATAAATTAGAAGCTTGAAAATCATGGGACGTGTACTGTATACATAAATCAATGCATACTGCTATCTTAAAGGCAGCTTGCTGGAATCCTGGTCTCTGGATTCCTGCCACATGTGCCTCAGGGCAGCAGAACCCTTTCTCTCCCTGGTCCTCTTTATCTAGCTTCCTCCTAAGTAGCATTGTTTGGTCTAAGAAGGAAACATAGCTACCTATATTACAGAATGTTGGAGGCTCCAGCAAGATTCCTCCGAATCCCCATTCCTGAATATCCAGCGTTTGGTGCTTTAGATATTAGTTTTATCTACCAGTTCTCAAGCCCTGGTACTGTGAGGAATACTATCATATATTCTCTTCTTAACCTTGGAATAACCTTGGCATTTATTCCCATTTTTCAGGTGACAAAATTGAGACTCAAAGATTTTAAACCAAGTGTTTAAGATTTCATGGGCGGGAGGTGGAAAATCTAGGATTCAATGAAGTTCAGTCTGAGTCTAAATACTTGCGAAGCCTTAGTGACCATCTAGGATTGACCTAAGCTTAAGATCCAGACTTATCACTGCCTGTCTCCGTCCAGGTGAGTAAGGATGAGATAAAGGGTAGAATTCAAAACATTTCTCTAAGAGTCTGAGAATCTGCTAATGAGACACAGTAATTCTTATGCCCAAAAGGAAGGTTCTGAGTGATAAAGAAATTGCCTGGAGGAAGAAACTTGGGCATTCAGGTTCCTTTCACTGAAGACACAAAGGTATCCAGCAGCTATAGAACTCTATATAAAAGAAAGCATCCTGCCCAGGGTGCCCAGCATGGAATCAGGGCAGGTAGGTGTGCATACAGCACAGGAAGAGGGGGCAGCCTGTGCGGTGGGTCTGCTGCCTGCCTTGGTGGCACTGAGTGGTCCTTGGAAGTTATTGATCTCCTCTGTTGCCCTGATCTTACCTGCCTGCTTCAGCTCTCTCTCTGAATCAACTGTGGCTTCCTAACCCTCCTCTCCTTCTCCCTTCCACCAGCTACTCATGCTGCAGCTAGAGCAAGTGTACATCAGCCCAATCAGCCTCCTGTTTCAAGTCTTTCACTGTTTTCTGGATGCCCAAGGCAAGGCGCAGGTTCCAACCTGCTTACTCTAAGTCCACAGCAAACGTTGTTCATCAAATGCAGCACAATGTTGCTCTGAGCCACAATGTGACCACAACAGTGTCTGTGTTTTTCCAACTGCAAGGCCCCATGATAGAGGGTGAAATCTATTTTGTTGGGAGGCACCAGCACTTTTCAAATCAGTGTATCAGAAAGGAATAGATTACATCTGCGTGGAACAGAAGAGAAACTATTACAACGCATCACAGGCAGTAAGGTTAAGTTTTCGTAAATTTTCATTTCAAAATGTTTTTATCTACCTCTCTGGCTAGGTTTATTGAAAGTCAATGTAAAATGTATTTCTTTGCATGGGTGAAGGTCAGAAAATGCAACAACAGGAACAAAACACTACTATAAATATCTCTCTAGCAATACCCTGCTAATTATCTAGAGTTTGAAGGTTGGTTGAAATCAACTTGCCATCTCCAATTCATTTCCTTGCTGGCTTCAAGCTGCTCCTCCTCCTTGTGTCCCACCTTCAGCACCACTCAATACCCCTCAAAAAATACATGACGCATGAGGACCTTCAGTGCCAGGCTTCACTCCTGTCTCTCTGCCTGTGCAGGTGCAACTTCCTCTATATGAGATGATGTTCTCCTCACTGCCCTCCTATGGAACCTAACCCTCCTTGAAGACTGTGTTCAGCACCTCTTTCTCTAGCACACTTTCCCAGATTAGTCTTTTCCACCCATCCTTCCCCATCTCTGCCACCCCAATGCTAGGGAAGTTCCCCTCCCCTACAGGAATGTAGCACCCCTGGCACTGTTCAATCAGGGAACTCAGCACATGGCACTGTGGTGATTTGCCTATTGATCAGTTTCCCCCAAGATCCCATGAGCTCCCTGAGGGCAGAACACAAAGCTCTACTCCCTCAAGCCCAGGAAAGAGTGCAGGACCTGACCAGCAGGAGTCTGGAGATCAGCAAAGAGTTTTCAAATATAAATGAAGAAAGCTGCAGGTGCTCCACATGAGGATCTTTTTCCTTTCTTAGGGAAGGTTTGGAGCATAGAGTCTGAAGCCCTAAGGGCCTGTCTCCACTTCTGCTCCAAATCTCCCCAGTCACAGCAGAGGCCATCTTTGGGGACAGGTTAAAGATACCATGCCTGTCATCCGAGGGGGTGAGCAAGCAGGTTCATTTTCAGACACCGCCCCTGACTACGGCTGGACCATCGCTCTGCAGAGATTGCTGCAAACAATGGTTTGCCACTTGCAGGAGCCTGGTGAAGAGTGGCACAGGACACAGAGGTAAAATTCTGCAAAGATACTGATTTGACAGCAATAAAGGTATCATTCCTGGAATTGGAAGATCAGTTTTAAAGAGTTGACACTGAAGACCTTGTTTGAAAGTGGCCTAGGAGAAGAATGCCTGCTAGCCTTCTCTACTCCCATCTATTCAGGGAGGCTTGGATCAGAAATTTGGATTAAGTGAGAGATGGGGGCGGGCAGGGGAGCCTGCTGCCAATCTCTAAGTGGCTGAAATTGACAAATATGAACATGGGACATCGTCCCATTCTCATCCTCTTTTGAGCCAACTGGACACACTCGAAAGGGGAAGGAAAGTGTCTGTTAATATCCTTTGTCTAAGCTGTATTTCAGTGACAGAAGACACCTGTATCTGGAACCGACGGTGGAGCTGAAACATCTTACTTCCTAAAGATACTGAGTCAGAGTAGAAACCCTCCACAATTCCCCTAAGAATGGAGACATTCCAACCGCCAACACAGTCTGAGCCCATGTCTATACTGCAACAGGGAAAATTCCTTCCTCAGTGGATCCTCCAGCCAAACACTTTGGGAATCAAACCATTACAGTGGTAACTATATTTAAGTCTCTCCAACCTCAAGTCATGAAGACCAAAATCTAAGATCACTTATTCTAATGTTTTTCTCACCACATCTTTTTTCTTGTTGCTGGTAATACTGAAGTAGAGTTTCTCAACCTCTCAACAATGAATGTTGTGTGCCAGATAATACTTTGCTACAGAGGGCTGTTTTGCTCATCATGGCATAGTTAACAGCGACCCTGATTCCTAGGTCTACCCAAGAGACACCAGTAGCACCGCCCACCACTAGCACCAGTTGGACACCAAAAGTGTCCCCAATCATCCATTGCCAGTTGTGTGTACACACACACACACACACACACACACACACACACATAAAATGTCACCCCAGATAGCAATCATTATTCCAGCTCATATCTATCCTAGACCAGGTCAGTCAAAATACTGGAAAAAGATTTCTGCATTGGTATTTTTTTGAGTTCTGTACAGGATTCTAATATCCAACCACTGGTTTCCATATGAAACCCAAGTTTTATCTAACTCCTCAACTGTGACCCTGTCCTCTGTTGAAATTCCCATGCTTACATCACAGGGTGGAATCCAAACTTAGTAATATAAATGAAAGGGGGGAATTTAAAAACAAAAACAGATAAGACCTGTGATAGGAAAACTGAAGCTACTGATTCCACGTTTTTCAATCATAAACCAGAAGGTAGATTTAAACCAAAGTCCACAAAACAAAAGCTCCCCAAGATTATTTGTTTCCTCTGCCAGGTGCCAGGTACCCAGACTGAAGGAGCTTCCCTTTTAGAGTGCTTTGACATGGGCTGGAATCCAAAGAGGTGACACTCAAGCTGTCAAAGCTGGCAGGGCCAGTCATCCCTCAGGTCTGCTCAGCAGAAGGCTGCATGGTCAAAGATGTTTGGTCAAATGCTGCTACATAATCTAATAGTAATAAAAGCCCTGTGGTAAGGAGGCCCTGTAACATTGTTTCTATTTCCCATATGTATGTTTATTATTTGGGAGGCAGCAGGGTATGGTGGAGAATACAGTCTCTGGAATCGAGCTTGCCTGGAAAAGTCTCCTGTACCATGAATTAATACTTTTACCTTGTACAATTTATGTCCATGGAGATAAGAGCAAAACCTACTGCACAGGATTATTGGTATAATGTCTATACCTGGTATATATAGTGCAATGCTCAGCACTTAAGATTCCAAGTGAGCAATTATTACTATTGTTTCTTATTTGACTACAAGGATTCCTTTTACTTTCAGAAAAACACTTGTAACATCACTTTGAACCAGATATCTATGTAATATATGTCACAAAATGCTGATCTACATTAATTTTAGACATTATTTTAGATAGAAATAAGGCCCTTGTACCATATGATGTCAAGTACTGATCTGGAACCAAGAGGCTGGAGCTCTCTGTCAAGTTCAATCACAAGTCTCCATAGTGGGGCAATAGTAGGCTTGTCTCCAGCCCTATTCCTCTCTAAGCTCCTTGAAGACAGGGATTGTGTCTGTTACGTATATTACCAACTCCCGGTGTGCAGCACCTGGCATAGCAAGGTGCCCCAGGTGTACTCTTGAGGGAACCCACATCTCATTTACTTCATGGAACTTTCTACCCATCCAGGCCCCATTCATTTATCCAAACAGTTTTACCGCAAAGCCCGATATAGATATTCTTGTGAAATACATGAAGGAATATCAAGATAGCACATTAGAACGGTGATTCACACAACTCTGAAATAAATATGCAAGACAGCTGGGCAATTAGACTTGGTTTACCAAGATTCGATTTATACTTGACTTTCAGATACATATTTTGAGCTCAAAGCAAATGCAACATAAGCCACAAACCCCTTGTGCTGCAACCTGCAGGGAAAACCACTCAATGTAAAACCACTTCTTGTGGCAAAGTAACCATCTTCACCATTGTCTCCCCACTGTCTCCCCACTGCCCTGACTCTCCAGATGCAAAGTCTACCAAGGGTACCACAGACCTCCTATTAAATCCACCTTTGAAATAATTGCTGAATTTACAGCAACTACTGATGATCTCAAAGTCAGGAAAACAATTTAAAAAATTAAATTAAAAAAAGATCATAGGAACACAGGAAACACCTCAGACCAATTTAGCTTTTAAAGGTTCAAGATAGGAAAAGAAATAATTTCTAAAAATACTCTGGGAATGGAGGTGGGAACTCATATGTATGAAGCTCTTAGAAAATTCCAAGCCCTATATACTCAATAAGTTATTTCTCACAAAATCTTCACCAAGTATTTTTTATCATATCCAATTTACAGATGAGAAAAATGAGTCTCAGAGAGGTGGCCAGTAGCCCACAGTCAAAGGAAGTATTTGGTAAAAAACGAGGTAAGTAAAATCAGGGAAAGCCATGAGAGCATGCTAAAGGTCCAGGGGCAGGGGACCTTCCCAGAGGCTTACTTCTGAATCCAGCTGTGACACTTCCCAACTGCATGAGGTGGGCAAAGTACTTAGCCTCTCAGAGCCTTAGTAATCTCATTCATAAAATGTGAAAATAATAGAATTTTCCTCACAGAATGACTGAATAGTTACAGACTAATCAATGTATGGCCTACAAGAAGGTAAAAATAAATTATTTTACTAAAATGATGATTTAGAATTCAAATGCAAAAATTTTCTTAACAAAAAACAATTTAAATTTTACAAACTGTTGGTTGTCACACAAACTGTATGTGACCTGACCTGGCAGGTGTGACAGACATCATTATCCCTGTCCACAGAGGGGAAAATTACATCTAAGGGGTCATTCTTATAGATGGAGTGACACTTCTTTGCTTGTTCACCCCCCTCTCTCCTTCACCCCAACTCTGAGCTCAGTGGAGCAGAGGTGTGGACTGTGTGTTTGTATGTGTGTGTGTGTGTATGTGGGTGTGCGCACACACTTTACTGTCTACTTTTGGTCATCTCTGTATCACAAATCAGAGCATGGTTGATGGCATTCCATTGGTCTTAAATTCCAAAATGGTGAATGTATAAGTGAATTAATGCTGCTTTCATGAACCGACCAGAAAGATAAAGCTAAAAGGAGACTTCATAGCAAACAAAGCCTGATTCTCCAGACTCCAAACTCAGAGTCCACTCTACTCATACGTGCCCAATATCAAAATGACAATATTTCACAGAATCATGGAATTTCAGGGATGTGAAAGGCCTTGGAGGCCACCTCAGCTAGCCCTTCCACTTTGCTGATAGAGAAACAGAGGCCCAGAGAAGTCCTGTTACTTCAGAATCATGCAGAAAAGAGGCAGGTGAGCTGGGCTAGTGACCAGGCTCCCTGACTCCAGGGTAAAGGCTGGAGTCACTGCACCACGGCAGATTCGCTTGGTTTCCCTGAGCCTTTCTCAGCTCCTGTTGGCCTTTGCCTCCGCTAACTCAAGCCTTCCTTAGCCCACCCTGTCTCAAGCATAGCATGTGTACCCCGTGCACACAAGCCACCGCATGTGCATGTGGTATTGCCTGGCGTGTGAGGCAGCATGAGAGGGGGCTTCTGGGATGTCGCTGTAAAGGGCCCCTCGCTACCACTGTCAGTGGAATCTCACCAGCACTCTCGGAGCTAAAAAAGAGAGGGATGCATATGAGGAAAAAGACGACCTTCGCCTCGGTAGGTGAGGACCAGTGGCATCCTTCCCCTGCTTTCAAGTCGCCCCGGGCTCCAGCCTGACTTCTGGGGCAGCGGGAACTGACCCAAACTTGAAGTCCATGGCAGTCTAATAAGAACTTTCTCTCCTGAAGCAGGGTCAACTTTCTAATGTTCTGTGTCCACGTTAGCATACAGAAAGACAGACAGATGCACTGGAGAAGGCTTTAGTGTTTCAACAAAGTGGCAACCAGGGAGGAAAAGGTCTCATCTGACGACTGTCTCAGGAGCACACCCTACTTGGCCTTTGCTCCGGCTGCACCTGGGTGGGCACATGTCTCTGGGTGAGTTACTCTTCTGCATGTGCTTCTGTGTGCAGACAGGACAAGAGCCCCACCTAATCTTTGAACTGCATAAGGACCAAATCTGTGTTTGTGGAATTTATGATGTCCCATTATATCTCTCCCGCACTTCTTCCTTCGTAGCACTTAATATGTACGTAAATGTGAGAGTGCATGCGCACGCACGCTTAATTAATGTCAGTCTCTCCTAGGAGAGGATGGACCATGTTTATTTTACTCATCATTGTATCATCTGCCCTAAATACAGTGTTGGGCATATAACTGGTGCTTAATAATTATTTGAGGATTAAATAAAGGAAGGAAAGAATAACTAGATGACCAAAGGCCTGGCTTCTGGGTTGAACTCCATCATTTAATTAACCATGTGACCTTGGTTAAATCTTATACTTAATTTCAGAGCTAAAAAGGATCTTAGAAAACAGTTCATTGGACGATGACAAACTTTGTTTAAACCCTGGAATTCAAAATAAAGCATATGTAAAAATTAAAAGCAAAAGCAGATGCCAATCGTTTCTTTATAAAGGAAGATAAGAGCTGGCAATTCTGCAAGATCGGCCCCTTTGCCCCTGTCTCCACACTACTGCAGTTTCTATGGCTACTTTAATCAGTCCTCAGCATTTCAAATAGCACAGGTTGAAAAGCACTGATCATGTCATTGGATAAATGAAGAAAGTGGGATTTAGGGAAGAGCGGGCTTCCTAATATCACAAGACCAGTGCATGGAGCATTCACGTTTGCTTTCAGAGGTCTTGACTCCCAACCGCATTAGCAACCTTTCACCTCTCAACGTCTCCAAAACTACCCTCAAAATGTTGACAAAGCTGTTGTAATAAGGTATATGTGGAGCAACCCTTTCAGAGCTCTGAAACCCTCTGCATATGGAAGCCATAGAGATGTTCTTAGGAGGTGGGTGAGCACCAGCAGAGTGTTTAAAGGACCCTGGGGTCAAGTAGACAAGGATTTGTACCCAGGCTCCACTCTTTACTGGATGGATGGCTGTACCAGTGACTCAACCCCACCCCCAAGTCCTGGTTTTCCATCTGTAAAAGGGCAAGGCTGCCAGGGTGCGATGGTGCACACCTATCATCTCAGTGACTCAGAAGACTGAGGCAAGAGGAATGGAAGTTTGAGGCCAGCCTGGGCAGCTTGGCAAGACCCTGTCCCAAACTAAAAAATGAAAAGGGCTGGGGCTGTAGTTTGTGGTACAGCATCCCCAAGTTTGATCCCCAGAACCACAAAGGAGGAAAAGAAGACAAGGCACTACCTACCTGGAAAAGGATGTCGTGAGGACTAAATATTCTCCTTTCCTGGCACATTATAAATGCTCAATGAAAGGATGCTACTGAGTCTCTGTGCGTGTGGCTCCCTTAGGGTACCTATTTAAGTATAAGTCCAACAGCAATAGCAATATATATTGATCATCTAACAGAGGCCATATATCTCCTTATAAAACTGCATTATAACCACCACCATGTCATATATCATGCCTATGGGCCCTTGGACCCACTCAACCTCAGTGTCTAACACAGGATCAAGAATGCCATATTTGCCAAGAAACATTAGTAAACAAGAAATACATTCTAGCAGTTCTCGTCTGGTCATTAGTATAGTTATTGACGTCTTTGTTTCTAACCTAGACCCCAACTTTTCTTGACTATATGACTTAGCTCAAGTCACTCATCAAATCATCTTTAAAATGGAAATATGAACACTAGTCATCTGAACCCAAAATATCCTTGAGGCGCTCAAATGGACAAGAAAGCCATTCATAAAACCAAGAAGCTGTTATTACCTGACAAACCCAAAGAGTGAGATATCTGGATCTCTGCTGCTTCCAATCCCCAAATCCAACATCTCACAGCCACATCCTCCTCTCCAGTATCAGGAATTTCTGAGATTGACAAGTCCTCTCAAGCAATGGGTGCCCATACTTGGTTTATGCATAATCACAAACAGCGGTGGCTATACTTTACCAGAGGCTATTTCAAGGATCCAAATTGGAATTAAGTAGATAACTACTGCTCTTGGGTGATAGAGGGAGAGTTATCCCGAGGGAAACTTTGAATCATCAATATATATTTAAAATTCTGACGTTCTTCTCTGTTGAGGAGAGAAATGCCCCTTTTACTTTTTTTTTTTCTTCTCTTGTCCTACATTCATTTTCCTTTGAGTTCTTCCATTTCAGAATGCCCAGATAGATAAGTCTCTTTCCCAAATGACTCTCTGATTATATGGACCACTTTTCTAGAAGGCTCACAGAAAGCTCATGTGCACTCTCCCATACACAGAACCATTGTGAGACCTCAGTCACTTGTGGGCCCACTTTCAGAAGAGGATTTGAATATTCAGTATAGAATCATATGCAGCTGGGAGAGATTTCATGAATCCCTCACTGCCAGGGCACAATACCACAAAATGTACAACGAAGACAGGCCTACTCTTCATACCAACCAAGAAGGCTGAAGACCTGAATCCACGCCTTGTTAGCTGTAGGCCAGTGTTCTCGCCTGCACCATGTTTTCCCGCTTTTATTCTAATTGGACCAGAAATGTGAGAGTTTGTCCTTTCTTCCTTGACATTAACTCAAAGCTCCAGAGAGTTTTTGAATTTTCTAATTCAAGGCCACACTATTTATTGTGTGCTTATAATAACAATGGCAGAGTAAAAATCACCCCGGGGACACAGTAGTGAATGATTTCTACACACACACACACACACACACACACACACACACATACACACACTTTCTCTCAAAGAGTTTCCAGTTAGATGAGAAATATAAGAATACACAGTGACTCCAAAGAGTTTATAATACAGGAATACACTCTAATTGCAAATGGTTAAATAGGAATAAGTAGAGAGTTGTGAATATATCAAGGAGATGAGATTAAGTGGAATGTGGAAAACCTGAGAGGTTCAAAGAAGAAAGGACTTTGGGCTATTAGCTACCGTGACTCAGAAACAATTCCTCAAAGTATGGCATTATTCATGCTGAGTGTTCTGAACTAACTGAGAGCCACGGTCTCTCTGCTCCTCTCCTGCCCTCCTGGCTCTGGTCTCTCTTTCACCCCAAAGCACAGGTGGGGCTTTCACTGAAGTTCCCTTAAGCTCCTACAGATACATCCTCCCAAACAGAATCCAGTGGTCATGAATCCCACCCCCAGGAATCTCATCAACCAGGGAGATGAACTCAGGAGAGGAGACACAGGCCCAGACAGATTTTATCATAAGCTATCACTTCTTGTTCTAATGAGCTGCTCTGAGAGATGACTTTCATTACCAGAGAGACTTTATCTGTACAACCAGACAACGATGTTCTCCATCATTTCTTCCCCTCACCCTCTCATAACTTTCTTTGCCACCACCCCTTAGAAACCTCAGCCCCCTACTTCTCAGGATGCTATACAGATGTCAGTCATATGGCCCTTCTTCATGTCTCCTGTTTTATAGGGCTCTCATGTATGGATGCACAAAATTTAAACAGATTTCCTCCTCTTAATCTATCTACTATCAACTTACCATATAGCTTCCTCACTTACTGACCCTTCAGAGGGCAGAGAAAATCTTTTCTCTCTTGTAAAGAGCTAAGTCCTTGAGTAGGATTACAATAAGCCAAGAACCAGTTCAGACCTGCTGAAGCAAAGGTTTGTTCACTGAGTGTCCACTTTTTTTCTAAATGCACAAATATATTTGAGTAGGCTCTTAGATTCTCTAGCAGCATTTACAAAACAATGCCACCTATGCCTCATGTGGTTGATGATTATTACCAGGACTATGGATGCAGACAGAACTAGAGTTTGAATTCCAGTCCTACCACCTATTGACCCTCTGGCTTTAGACACATTATTTAACCTTGGTGAGGTTCAGTTACATAAAATGCAAAGTGGAAAAATCTAGCAAAATCTACATTAGATGACTATCAAAAGATTTAAATGAAATAATGAGTAGTATTAAGCACTGTCCCCAGCACACAAGTACTCAAAAAATATTAGTTATTTCATCTTTTGATCTTCTCCTTGTTGTTATTTTTTTTCTTCTTTTTTTACTTTGCCAGGCGAAAAACGGCCCACAGAAGGGGCACAATCTCTTGACTCAGACACTTGTCCAACAGCAAGAGTGTGTCAGGGCCTGAGCTCAGGAAGTACAACAGGAAGGAAAGGCAAGGGCTATTTCAGCCTTGATCATACCTGTATATTTTATATCTGGTTGTAAATCCTTGTCGGTGTCTTTCCACAAAGGATAGGTAGCTCCTGGAGTGGTGGAAAGGCCCCCTGTCTGAAATAAGCCAATCAAATTCCTTGGAGACATGTTGGTCTGTCCCAGCTGGTTCCTGGTGGGAGGGCTGCACTGAGATACGGCCCCATACAAACAGGAAGTAGAGGAGCTCAACAAACCTCCAGTTCATGCTTTTCTGCCGGCCTTTTTCCTCTCATTCTTGCTCCATTCTCTGGAGTCCTGTAGAGAACAAAATCAAAAGGGGAGAAAGAAAGGAGAAAGCAAAGGAGGAGGAAAGGAAAAAGAGAGGAGGGGGGAGGAAGACAATGGAGAAGAAAAAAAAAAGTTAACACATCTTCCCAGTAATACCTTACATTAACAGAATGCATTAAAGTTCACACAGTACAGTTTGGGCTAAAAGCATAGAATCTGTGGAGATCTGGGCTCCTATTTCTGCTTTGCTGTTCACAGGTCGAATGAACACTGGTAAACTGCTTAGTCTCTTAGGGATGCACTGTCTTCATTTGTCACACTGAGGATGTGTTGGAAAAGTGAGTGAAATGAATTAATGCATGATCAGTATCTCCTAGGGCCAGTTAGAGACCCCGAGACAGAAACTGAGTGTCTGCCCCACCTGCCATCTTCACAACCTACCTCACATACCAAGGTCTCAGTAAGCAAGAGTTCCATTCTCCTCTCCTCTTACACAGACATGTATGCACAGATGTGTGTTTTGCTTTTGCACGAGCAGATGTATGTACAAAATCTCACAGTGGATTATCCTCCTGCCTATCTGGGCTGGATACCTCAGAGATGAGTTCATAGAACTTGCTGGCAGAGCTTCTAGAAAGCTCACTGTAGTGTCTTCCAAACTCCAAGGAAACCTGGGATCAGAGAATTCATGATGCCTCTGAGCTTCACTGTTCCCAGCATTCAGAAGGCATTCGGAGGGGAATCTAAAGGGTGAGTATTAGGTGGGGTCTTGCACGCCGGTTTTATTGGGTGGTATCGGGCACAGTGGTGCTATGTTGGAGAAAAGATGGAGTCCAAGAAAGAGCTTAGGTGGAGGGTTCTCATGGGAATCACAGAAATCACAAGGTCATGCCTAGGCTTTGGAAAACTTACCAGTCTTATTTGTATCTTCTCATTCATTAGTCTCCTCACTAGCTTAACACTGCTCTGTTTGTGCCCCTCATTCTGCTTATTCAAAGAGAGCTTATCCAAATCCAAATCGAAAGGCCTTGCATCTAGGTTGCACCAACTATTGGCAAGACTGTTTTTGACAAGTTAACATCTCTGAATCTTAGTTTCCTCAGCTGTCAAATGTGGCTAACAATAACACCTACACCCAGGACTAATATAACAATTAAATGACATAATTTATGTAAAGTGTCCCCTCCAGAGCCTGGCATATAATAATTTCTCAAAAAAACAGCAGGAGCTGGGCATGGTGGCACACACACCTGAAATCCCAGCAGCTCCAGAGGCTGAGGCAAGAAGATTGCGAGTTCAAACCCAGCCTCAGCAACTTAGCGAGACCCTAAGCAACTCAGTGACACCCTGTCTCTAAATAAAATACAAAAGAGGGATGGGGTTGGGGGATGTGACTCAGAGGTTGAGTGCCTCTGGATTCCATTCCCAGTACCAAAAAAAAAAAAAAAAAAAAAAAAAAAACCAGCATGAATGGTAAGGAGGATAAGGATGATGATGAAGGCTGATTCTGATGTTGATCAGTCTATCAGTCTATTCTCTGCCTGGGAGTGTTTTGGGTCACATTGCTCCATAGTTCGGCCAAGTCCTTCAGTAGCCACTTAAGGTCATATTTTCCATGGTCATTTCTTTTTTTCAATTTCTTTTAAAAGTGTTATTCCTTAAACCCAGCTCTAGTTGCTCATTTCCTATAACTGTACATCAGCACTTATTATCTCATGTGATACTTCTTTGTCTTCATGTCTGATTCATTGGGCTGTGAGCTTTTAACTAGCAAGAACCTTTGAAAACTGTTTCTACTCTTGACTAACCACATTGCTGGGAACAGTCACGTCCCTTCTCTCCATCTTGGATGTTTATGACTACCACGTAAAATTATAATGAGGACACAAACATTTTGTCAACTGCAGAACCATCTACACACACGATTAAACAGCAGACCTTATTTATTTACTCTTTCAGCTGACTATGGGAGGAAAGTAAAGCTAAACAAAGAAAAAAATCAAAAAGAGAGTGATGGAGATTTCCTGCTCAACTGAATATTTCCCTGTATTGCACAAATGCAGCATTTTATCACGAGTTGCTACAAAAATCTACTTGTCGCAGCAAGCCCCAGCTGTCAAGGCAGAGGAGAGAAGCACGTGTGCAGAGGAGTGGGCTGGAAAAAGCTGTGGCCTCAAGTTTTGTTCAGAGCCTAAAACAAAGCCTTCCATGTTGAGCTCAGAACTGTAACAGCCACAGCTGCCAAGACTGTCTGCCACAGCCCACCGGAGTGGCAAGCAGGGGGCGGAGGCGACTGTTCAGAGCTCCCTGTGGTGAGCTACAGTGCGCTGAAATCGCAGCATGTCACCCCCAGAGCCCTCGCCAGGGCTTCCGTTGAGAGAGGTGTGGGAGGGAGCAAACCGGATGGAGAACGCTGCAGCTGTCAAAGTGGCACAGGAACCAGGTCGTGCCTGGAACGGTGGTGTGGGGGGATGGGTGTGTGTGTCCATGTGTGTTTGTGCACATGTATGCACATAAGAGAGTGAAGCTTCAGCCCATAGTCCCAGACTTAGCTAAGATTTCAAAGCCCCAACCCTGTGCTTTCAAAGCAGGGGCCATTTTGTCCCCCAGGGACATCTTTGATTGTCACAACTAAGAGGATGCCACTGACTTCAGGTGAGTGTAGGCTAGGGATGCTGCCAAACATCTTGCGATGTTCAGGACAGCCCCTGCAACAAAGAACTCTGGATTCAACATGTCAGTCATATAAAGTTGAGAAACTGATCTGATCCAATTCCTTTTTATAGACCATGGCCCGAGCGGTGGATGGGGACACCTGTCTTATAGTTGCGGTTAAGGACTCTCATTCTGCCACCTAATGTTGGCAGGAGTATGAGGCACGTCTGATTCATCTGGAGAGTCTGTGATGCATCTGCATCTTAGCAGGTAGAGATGGGTATTATATGGAAGAAGTCACAGCCTCCCTCCACTGACTCAGAAAGTCACAGTGATCCACAGAGCACTGAAAATAAAAAGAAAGCTTTCTACAAAGAACATTTTAATAAAAAGGTATATTTTTGTTGAACTAGAACAAAGACTAGTAGACTTTTACCTAAATGCTTTTATATGAGATACAATGATAGGCTACATGTCCCCTATTCTATAAACAAGACCATGTTGAGCACTAAATAGTTTGGAAACTTGGGATAATATAAGAGTCACATGACTGATATTGTGTGTGCTTGGCTTTAAAATGGTCTCTTCCCTTAGTAGTAGCCAAAGCATCCAGTGAGGAGTAGATGTTAATAAGTGTGTTTCACAAGGTGGGTAAGCTGTTCCTAAGCTCACAATTCCTCAGTGTTGGATGCAAGATTTTGACCTGTATCTCATTAAAAAATCTGTACCATAGTGACTGGATTTCCCACCCCAATCTCCTGGTAAAATTAGGTCTTGTCCCTGGGGAAGCCACACCCATGCATGAGGGTTAATATAAAATGTGCTCCATAAATACTACAACAGAGGAATAAAGTCCAACAGAGGAATAGAGGCCAGAGAAATTGTTTTCGACACAGAGCTCTGGGAGGAGTCGATTTTCCATTGGGGAGAGCGGTGGTAAGGAGTATGCTCAAGACAATCAGAGCAGGTCAGAGGGGCTGAGAAAGAGTATGGTTTTCTATACAGAGCGCTCAGGAAAGGCATCTCTGACAAAGGGACTTCTGAGGTGAAGGAATGAATGATGCAGGTACCTCAGGGACAAAGAAATGTCAGTGGAAGGAAGGGAAAAGATCAGGGTCGCATTAGGTTCAGGTACAGTCAGAGGCCAGGATGCATTCCAGACTCCCATGGGGAGTTCAGGTGCCATGAAAGTCATTTTAAGGAAGGAATTATGCATTAAATGAGCATTTACTATGCAACAGGGATTGCACTGGTTGCTTATGCTCCCTTCTGACAATTGCATGAGAGGAAGTTGTTACCGTTTCCATTTTACAGTTGGAAGAAAGGGGAAACTGAGGTTCAGAAACTGTCTCAATGCCACGAAGCAAGCAAATGGCACTGGAAGCTGTGTTGTTCCAAACTATGGTGAAGCAGCATGTTAACCGTGGCCAGTACAAAGGGTGATGTGCTCTAAGTACAAAATACACATCTAAGTACAAAATACACAGGATTTCAGAGACTCAGTGGGACTAGCACAAAGTAAAATGTCTCCCTAATGTTTATATCGATTGCATGCTGAAATATGAGTTTGGATGTATTGAATTAGATAAAAGATATTAAAATGAATTTTGTCCATCTCTTTTTTTCATTATTTTCATGTGGTTGCTAGAAACTTTAAAATGACTCATGTGGCTCCTCCTCTTCCGTTTATCTTGGGCACTGGAGGACTGTGATGAACGTTTGTGCTCCATGACCCTGCTCGGGAAGGTCACTCATCTGTCTTTACATTTCTATCAGCAATGCAAAACCCACGCCTCCCCTAATTTTTTTTTTCTTTCCTGAAACACTAGTCACTTATTTTCTGCTTCTAAAAATCAATACACAAACACTAAGTACATTATAAATAAAAACCCCTGCATTCCAGGGCCACATTCCTACTCTGCACGTAGTAGAGAAACACTGACTATTTTCCACCATGCATTTGAAGCTGTTGTTCTTCCAAAAGATTCACAAAGGGAATTTTCTGCCACTGGAGTTCAGAGCCCGGGAACACATGGCTAGTTCTATTCCAAGTACTGCCCTTGACCCCCTGTGCCCTTGGGTGAGTCACAGGCCTGCTGCTGTGCAGTGCCCTGGTCCACAGAGCCCCTGTCACAGGCTGTAGCAGGGAGAGCACGTGAGGCACTTGGCTGGACTGTGCTATATATAAGCCTGCAGTGTCACTGAGGGAACCGGGTTCATCCCACACACAGCACATTTCTAATTGTTGCCATTGTAAATTATTTACACCCAAGGCACACACTCAGGAGAAAGAGATGAGGGAAACAGCCTTCCAGCAGCCTGTACCAAGCTCACCCTCTGGAGCTTTCTGCATGGATTCTGGCCACAGCCCACATTCTGGGCCAGAAGACAGAAAAGAATGGCTCTTGCCTCTCCTTCCCAGGGTCCCTGAGGAACTGGACTGATACTACACCCCAAGGCAGCCCACAGCACCTGCCTACTCAACCTGAGCCGATCAGATGGTCTTGCCTAGGCCTCCACTTCCAAATCTGGATCTCCAGATAAGACCAAAATGCAGACCTACCCACCTAAGAGAACCTGGGCATGTGGATAACCAACCCTCCCATGCCTCAGTTTTCTCATCTGTAAAATGTGGGCAATAACAGGAGAATGAGCACTGCTGGGATTCAAGTAAGGATTAACAGAGCTTAAAAGTTGGGTTTCAGCTTATTCCAAAGAGAGCTATGTGACCATCAAGTAAGACTTACAACACAAACAGCCCAAATGCACTTTGCTGAATTCTTAACACCCATATCATAGCATGAAAAGGTAAGGCCTTGGAGCCAGAAATGGCATTTGAGTAGAATATGACGGTGATAAGCGATCCCTAGCACCCACTAGACTCCTCGGGATGTGGGGAAGGGGTTGAAGTCTCCCACCTCAAGTTTCCATGAGACCACTCCAACAGAACAGTACTGTTCCCTGCAGCTTGGGAAAGCAAGGCAGATGGTTGCCTAATTTACACTACAAAACTCTAAAAAAGAATGCTAAGAAGAGAAACCTAAGAGAGGCAGGCTGCAACCTGGAAGCAGGGCAGGCAGTGCAATTTGGGGAGTAACTGCCTAACTCCTGGGTGAAAGGAATGTGCCTTCTCTCACCATGGAACAAATTTCAGGAGAAAGCCAGGCCAGGCAGCCCACAGTCCCAACCCAGGGGAAAACGGGGGCCCAGTAAAAGGAACTCAAAGTCGTCTTGCAATTTACCAAGGGACCAAGGCTTGAGAAGTAGGTAAGTAGCTGAAAAGAGATGTATTTACCTATATCGAAGCAATCACTAGTCAGAGGTCTCTGGAAGTTCAAAAATAACTCAAAAAACGCTGCAGGTAAGAAAAGGTTAGCACTAAACACCTGCCAAAGCTGCAGGGTACTGATTGCTCTGCCAAAAGGGTTAATCCAGGAAGAGCCTCCCCACCTCCCTGCCTCTCTGTCTCCACCAAACCCCAAAGTCAGAGATCTAGATTTAGCAAGATGGAAGAGATACGGTAACCCCAGAAGGTGGAGAAAGAGGACACTCTTGAGAAAGTGAAGTTTCCACTTCAAATGATTTATTTGCCATCATATACTCAATTGGACATTAACAGCTATATGGGAAATAGAGGTGACCAGAAATAATTTTGAAAGTGACCTTAAAAAATTATGGCTTTGCCTTAACTTTCATCCAAATATCAGGAGAAACTGATCCAAGAGGTTTAAGTAGTGGGAGACAAGAATCGAATGGATTTTAGTTTTATTTTTGTTTTCCAGTCTTACTCCATGAATCCTATTAAACCAAAGTAAAGATTTCACATAAAACACTCACTCACAGTCCAACTCAGTGTAAAAACCCAATTAATTCAATTATAATTACTCATCAAGGCATATAAGGCAAGAAAAACGTATTAGAATACCTAGCGTACTGGTTTATTAGCTAGGTCTAAGACTCAGCTCAAATATCAGACAGACCCAAGTCATCAACGGCACTGCAGTGCAGAGAGGGAGCCCGCGGTAAGCAGAGGCTGGCCTCCATCTTTCCTTCACATCCAGGGAGCTGGATGCCTTGGTGTTTGCCTGTGCCCAGGGACATGCAATTCAGGATCTGATCTTAACTAAACTGGCTCTCACAAACTAGGCAAGTGACTTTAAAGTGCCTTTAAAAGATCCCTGCCAGTCAGGCTTGGTGGCATATAATCCCAGCCATTCCAGAGGTTAATACAGGAAGATGGCGTTGGATTTTAGTCTCAGGAACTTAGTGAGACACCCTCTCAAAATTAATTAATTAATTAACAAAAAGGTGTGGTGATCTAGCTCGGTGGTAGAATGCCCCTGGGTTAAATCTCTAGTACCAAATAAATAAATAAAATTGAATTTACAAAGATCTTTGCCAACAAAGCTATGAATTGATAATAATGATACTAATTCAAGGCAACATGAGCAAGAGAATAGCAGAGGATCAGTCCCACTGCAATGCTAAATCAAAAGAGTCAGGTCTAATCAGACTTAACACGTGCTGGTTGGAATGATTCAAGATGATCATGACACCTACTTAAAATACAGATTCACATTTACTGTTACTAAAGCTGACCCTTGCTGTAAGTGGATACTGAGCATTGGGGAACTGACATACTAGCTAGTGAAGGAAATATGTGTAAATGACTTACAGACCCTCACACATAAGAAGATATACAGACAAAAACTTTTACAGATGGTTAAGACAACTGGAATAAGAATTCATTATAATTTGTATATTTCGTATTATAATTCTGAACCACCTCATCTCTAGGAAATCCCACAGACTTCTTGAACTCGAAATAACCCAAACTAAACCCGTGATCACCCTTCCAACTTTGCCTTCTCCCAGTATTCCTATGCACAGGTTCTCCCACAGCAGGCCTGTGAGAAGCCTGGGACTGACCCTAACTTCCCCCTCCACTCCATCAACATCGTCACCATCTCCACAACCTGCCAATTTACTTTGTTTTCATAGTTACCTCTTTCCCTTAATTATTTCCAGTAATTTCCTTCTCCTATAATCTCTGTAAACCTCAGACTGATCCTACACATATCCTTCTTTCCAATTACACATTATACCCTAGAAACACCTCTTTTCTAATAGAAATATCTCTTTAAATGTCAACCTAAGCCAATTCTCAGTTCTACGACTTGGGACTTTAATACACTATGTAACAAACACCTCATCTCTGCCTGGAGTTTTCTTATTTTGACAGTCATGAATTATCCCGTCCATCTCCTCTTGATGTGTGTCCTTTTTTGGAAAATGACTATCACGGGGGCTATCGCAACCATCTTTGCATTGACCTATCAGCTCCATCTCTCTCTCTCCACCACCTCTCTCCTAAGCACCTGTGGCCAGTCATCTTTCTAAATGCAGATGTGCTACAGTACTCCCCTTTCTAAACACACCCCCAGTCATCCCCTCTGATTGCCTTATCCCTTACTCTTGTATTCAGCAGAGAGATGTCCTCTTCCTACTCCTGGTCTTCTACAACCCATCCCCAGCCCACCCTGTTCTCCAGATTCTCTGCAACTGAACTGACGGAACAGGCTAGAAACATTCATGCCTCAGTGCTTTTGCTTATGTTCCCTGTCCGTGCCATGCCCATCCCTATTTCCCATCTTAGTAACAGATGATTCAGGTCTCGTGGTATCTTACATGCCTTAGTAAGGTTGAAAGACTATGGAGCACAGACTACTTGCTGGATACTGTACCTGGATCTTCTTATGCCCCATGCTATTAAATCCACAGAACAATCCTATGAGATAAATAGCATCATTTCTCTTTTACAGATGATAAAACTGAGGCTCTCTTTTCAAATCTAGTTATTTTTCCAATGTCACATTATCTATAACCAGTAGAATATAACTTCAACCTAAGCCAGTTTTAAGTCTATGACTCAGGAATTTGAATGCTAAGCAACAAAAGCACAGCATTCCTACCTGTGGTTCACTTCCCTTAACAATCACAAATTTTCACACATCTACTATAAAGATGCTAATAAAGAGAATGACCGATAAGTCAATGGAAGTGTGAAATTTCTGGATATGTCAAATCTAGAAAAGGTCATGGAAACCTGAACAAAAATGGAAATATGAAGAGTACTTAATTTTGTGATCTCACGTATTACTTTTAAAATTAACAATATAAGCATAAGTTATATGTAGCATCTTTTTCTTCATAAATATTTCATTTGAGCCACTTTTAGAAATGTGAAGACCTAAATTTCTGCCTTTTAAATTTTCTCCCCAGATTATCGGCAGTCTCTGCAGGAAATCCTTCAAAGGGAGAGTGAAATAAACATTTTGCAGTGTTTGTTCTGGGCCAGTTTGGTAAAATTCAACAATTATCTATGGAGTCCATACTATTTTAATTGGCTCTCAAAGTCTAGGGTACAAAATAGATACAAAAATAGGTGACATCAATATAATGTAATTGTAGGGCAAAGACAGAGTGTATCCAGAGAGCTGGGAAGCATGAAGCCTCAAAATAGGATCTCTGTCAGTGCTTCTTGGAGATGGCATTCAAGTGAGGTCTTAGGAGGCAAAGTGATATATTAGAAAAGTGGACCCTGATTCCCAGGCCAGAGAACATAAGAAAACAATGAAGGAGTATGGTTTGAATATAGGACTTACAAACACTTCACAGTTCCTATGATGAAAATTTTTAAGCAGAATGACAAACAATAAAGGAAGAGCTAAATGGGGATGCTTGTTTTATAATCTTATCTCTACATAATACTTTCTTGAACACAGAGATTCCTTTTTCCCCTTCTATGTTCAATATCTGGAACCAATTATATGGCAGACACTAATTCAATATTTATTGAATGAATGAATTCTGTAAACCAAGAGCTAGGATCAGTCCCATTGGATCACAGAGAGCCACAGAAGACTTTGAAACAGGTTTGCACTAGTTTGCATGTAGATGGTTACTCCATCTGCAAAGGGTAATGAAGAGATGTAAGAAGGGACAAGGAGAAAATAAAGGGAGCTACTATAGATCATGTTAAATGTGGTATAAACAAGCTATTTTATATTTGACAGAGAGAAGGTAAAAAATATTAAGTGGCAAAATTAGCAGGATTTGGAGACTCGGTGAGTGGTGTCTACAATGACTCGTACCTGTGGCTTGGTGACTGGATTCATATGCCATTCATTGTAATAAACAATAAAGAAAAATGGATGGATTCAGAGTGAATGATCACAAGTATTCTCTTGAATTGTTGTGTTTGTGGTGTCTACAGAACACTGGCAGGATTTCCAGTAGGCAATAGAACCTTGAGTCAAATGAAAAAGACTAGCGTAGAGATTTGCTAATCACTATGGAAGAGCGGTGGAGAATTCTCAGAGCGGGTGAGATCATTCAGAGTACATATGTTAGTCCAGAGTAATGGGGACAAACAATAAGCAATGCTCATATTTAGGCAACATGAAGAGGGAAATCATCCCATGAAGTAGACTGAGAAGATAACTCTACGGAAGTGAGGAGACGCAGCAATGTTTAAGAAGAAGAGGGTCTCAAGTTTCAAAAACCGCAGAGTAATACGAGATAAAGTCTCAAAATGCCTATTGCACTTAACAATACAGAGGTAGGCCGTTTTCAACAGCTCGACAAGAACCGAAGATTCCTTTGAAGAGACTAAAGCATGAATGGGACATGAATGAATGGAGACAGAGTGCCCAATACTTGGCTAAGAAGGAAAGCACAGAAGAATGGTGGTCAACACCTCTCCTTTCTCCCTTCCAGAGAGGGAAGCCAATAGTCACTGGAAGAATTTTTCTCCTTATAAGGAGGTTTTAACAGATTCATAAACACACAGGTCAAAGCCAGAATTAAAGAAGAAAATAAAAATATGAGGCAGAAAAGTACTGGTAGCAAGAGTCACATGAGATCTATTTGAAATTGTGGTGGGATGTCAATTTTTGGACCAGCTACAGGGTAAGCAAAAATGAATAAGAAACTTTGTGTGGTTTTAGGAAGCCATAGGAAGATAAACCTGTAAAACTCAAATTGCAGAACAATTGATTGGGTTTGATCAGATACCTGAACAAGTGTTTGAGAAAATGAAGAGAAAGTAACTCACAATGAGTTTAAGACTTCTCAGGGGAGCTGAGATTTGATTTGGTCTCTACTGGTTCAAGTAGAGATTTACCAACTTGAAAACAGAATATAAGCACCTCAGAGAAAGCATTCCAGGTCACAGGACCGGGGTGAGCAAAAGCATGGAATCATGAGAACTGACCTATTTTGTGAAAACTAGTAAGCAGGACATTGCATGGGATACAAAGATGTGTCAGAAGAGAGTGGTTTCCCCACAGAGGAACACCAAAGGGATCGGAAGCAGAAAGTGATGTCAAAGATGGAAACTAGCACTATATAAGTACTCAGTAATTGCTCAATAAAGAAATAAGAATGTTCTTTTGAATTAGCAACTGAGTTCTTCCTTGTGGTTCATCTAGTGCTAATATTAAGTGGAACAAGTATAAGTTTTCAATTGAATCTAAATTCCAAGATTTACCCATCAAAAGCTCTGTCCCTTGACCTGATGATTCTGGAGGCAATTAATGAATAACCTGAAATGTTCCTAGTGGGTCTATTTGGCTGTACAATCCATGGGTTCTGCTAGTTCTTGTGCAATGGCCTCATCCTTTTATAGAGTCCCTGCTAAATGATGAACTCAGAGAACACCTATGGTTGATGCTTGCCCATGACAAGCTTGAAATTCAAGAAAGAAGTCAGGAACACATCTGCAGCAGGTACTGAATATGCCTTAGTCAGCAATCATAGATTTTAAAAATGTATCTAATATGGAGATTGTGAGTGTTCTGCCTCTTTCCATGCCCTCCAGGCACTCCTCACACCATCCTTGCATTCCAGCAAAACTTCATGCTATAAAAGGATTGGGTTTCCATCTGACCTCAACATGACACTTAACATATACAGGGGAGGGATTTATAACTCTCATTTCAGAGATGAGAAACTTAACAGTCAGAGAGATAACATCAGTAAACTGTTTTAATAAAACATGCACAACTCACTTAGTTCTCAAAACAAGCATCTGAAAAAGGATGATCATTAGTCCTATTTAATAGGCAAGGAAACTGAAGCCAGGAAGGCTTAGAAATTTGCTAATGATTTCACACCTAATGTGAGGCAGTAGCAAATTCCAAATCCAGATAGGCTTGTTCTTGGATATGTACCATCCATAGTGAATGATACTTTGATCATGTTCCACTGAGATGAAGAGTGGATTTTGATCTAACCTCTCACAGTAGGCCCCAGATGGTATTATTTCCAACACAGGAATATAGCCAGGTTGCACCAGTGAGGTAAATAAACATATTAAAGAAGGTGTCAGTATTTCCTACCCTTTCTATAAACCTCGGATCTGTAAAAGCACTTGAAGTGTTAACCATATTCCTTCTCTGCCTTTAGCTGTACCAGACCTGTTTCACTTCCCTGATCACTCTGGTCCTTACCACTCTGTTGCATGCAGGATAGAGTCCAAATTCTTTAATAGGAATTCCACTTCTACCCTGCCTACATCACAGACTCACTCATCTTGCCACCCCCCACTCCCCTTATGCTCTTCCCTCCAGCACTCTGAAATCTTACAGTGACCATGATACTTTCACTAATTTCCTAAAAATTCCTCCATATCTCCAAATAAAGAGCAGATTCTTACTCTCCCTTGGAAATTCATGTCCAGTGTCTTCTCTTTTGAAGGCCTTTCTTGATGGAAATAAATACTAGTAAAAATGGACACTTCCATGACTGGGAGTTGGTTGAAACTTGTCCATGCCTCTAATTGTACTTCTACCTCACTCCATGCTTGACATTTCTGTTTTTGCCACTGGATGGTAATGAGCATCCTAAGGCCAGGGCCCACATTCTAGCTCATCTCTGTCATCTTTAGGTTTAACATGGAAACTGGCATACAAAAATGGTAATGGGCCTTAATATTTGCCTCTCAGGGGTTCATTCCTCCTTTTTAACAGTCATTTATTTTGATTTGGAGATCTATTTCATTCCCACTTTAAGTTCTTATAGTTTAAAAGATGTTTTCAGAAATCAGTTGGTGACTTGACTTGGAGAAGTAAAGTGTAAAAGACTCTGATGGGGTCCCTGAGACCAAGAAAGTCAGCCTTCACAAAGACCTGGACCTAAAGGATGAGAGACTGGAGTGCTGTCAGCCACCCTACTGTGCAAGAGGAGCCTAGGAAAGGCAGGAATAAGACCTGTGCCAAGATGTTGAGGCTAAAGTAACCATATAGTAGACTGCCCAGCCTCTGCTCATGAACGTTAGTAATATAAGCTAACTTAGATAATTTTAGTAATATAAGTCAAACAGATACAAGAAATTTCTCAACACATATTGGCATATATGTGTAAAATCTGCTATAGTGTAATGTTAGGTGATTGACTGTTCCTATGGTTCTGGTTTGGGTTGTCCCTGCTGCCATGAATGTTCCTTGGTCCTTGGCCATATCTGTCTTCTTCCATTGACACTGTCTCTTTCCAGGCCCCCTCTGAGCCCCCACAGATTGCAGAGCTACCATTTTTCCCTACATCCCCAGTTCTATCAATGTAAGAATACAGAAATGTGCTATTTCCCTCCCCTTGGCATTAACTCAGGTTTCACAAAGAATAGCTCACAGACCACCTCGGTCCAGATCACCAGGGATGCTTAACACCCGTTCATCCTCCGGGACACTTCACCTAACTTAACTGAATCACCATTTCTAGTAACGTGGTACAGAGACCTGAATGTTTAGTAAATACTATAGGTGAATGCTATGCATATTACACTGTCCCAACTCTGGAGGGAGATGTGTGCTCGTGCATGCACATGCGCACACCACACACACACACACACTCATAAATATGTATAATTTTAAGTTTTTAATTAATTAATTTTTGCTGTACTGATGGGGTGTTGAACCCAGTCACACTCTACCACTGAGCTACATCCCCAGCCTTTTTAATCATTTTTCTGAGACAGAGTCTCTCTAAGTAGCAGGCTGACCTCAAACTCACTCTCCTCCTGCCTCAGCCTCCCCCGTCACTAGGATTACAGGCATGTACCACCTCACCTGGTGACATGTCATATGTTGTGATGAGTTAGAATGAGGATTTTTCTCATTTTTCTTCAAATCCAAAATTTAGAAGCCTTGCACCATCTGCTTTCCAAGGGCCCAACAATCCCATCTGTGTCATGCCTAGAAAGCAAGGGCACCTCCCTGAGCATCTGTCCTGCTGGATTCAGGAGCTCTGGATTTAATTCTTATTGCCACCATCTTTGAGTCCTTGCCACACTAATGATAGTGATTAAAATAACTTATGGTTATATTACTCTTAGTGAGTGGAGCTGTGTCAAGGTATTTACAAACTTGACTTCAATCTACCTTCCCTATGGGATGGTCATGATGGGTTACTTTAATGATCTCCAATCATCACCCCTCCTTATAATCAGGGACTCTGTCGTACGTTTTGCAGTCCTTCTACTAAACAGGCAGAGCCCACTCCCCTTTCCTTGAGTTTCCTCATTTTGCCTTCTGATCATTAGAATGAGACAGGAGTGATGGTGTGCTTGCTCTGAGTCTGTACCTCAAGAGACCTTGTGGGTTTCCACTTAACCTCTGTACTCCTGCCTCTGCCAGAAGAAGGATGTGTCTAATGTTTCAGAAAGAGGCTGAAGGACATGTGAAGCAGACTGTTCATTTAACATGCCTCAGGCTAACCTTAGAGCAGACCCCCCTACACACACACTGAACTGTACAGCAGGGACAGTCAGCCTAGATCAGTGAGACTGGGTGAGATCTGCTGCTCCCGAGCTGACCCACTGATGCATGACCTATAATGTGTGTCAGTTGTTAAAGGCACTGAACTGACTGGGCTGAAAGAAAGGTTGCTATACAGTAAGTTTGTGGTGGAATAATAATAATATAATTATTCCCATTTTGTGGGATATGGAAACTGAGAGTAGTAAAGTTAAGTAACGTAGTCAAAGTAACCCCATGTGTGGATCATAGAATCAGAGTTGAAATCTGATGCCAGGTCTATCCAAAGCCCAGACCCTCAACTTGCGCTGTACGGTCAGCTACTGGCTGAGGTCTCTGGTGCTCAAGAGACTTTAGGGGAAAACAGCTTGTGGGTCCCCAGCAGTCTGCTTTGAAAATGCACCAGCTCCTCCAGACTTCATCAGAAATTCCAGAGGTGAGGTTCCAGAATCTGGAGTCTTAAATCACGTGCACATGATTTTAATGCATTGGTGAGGATGACTGGCCCACATCTGGAGGAGAAAAGGGCTAGTCCTAAAGGGGGGGGCGGAGACAGTGAGTATTCACTGAGGTTCTCTACAGCTCAGAGGCTGTGAATATGTCATCCAGCCTAATCCATCTATGCATAAGAAAGGAAGCCTGCAGGTTTTAAGCCATAAAGGAGCAAGGTGTTTCACTGGGAGCTTGAGGAAAGAAAAAAATATATATATTGCATCTTTTGGATGAAAGGACCCTTAATCTTCAAAACACAATCCATTTTCCATACCAAAGCCCCTTCAAGTCTAGGAAGTCTGCCGAGGCCTCAAGTCAGGCAAACGGCTTGTGTTTTGCAGATTAAGGGTCCTTTGACCCAAAGGATCCATTTTTGTGAAACTCCAAAGGAAACGCCTGGTCTATTTCCAGCCCATACACTCCCTGACAGAGACCGCTCTAAATGCATCTGAGAACATGGCCGCTTCCCTGCTGGGACAGTCACACAGTAGGCAGTTAGATGAATGGAAGGGCGCCTGAAAGAGATCCTTTGCCCCAAAATATCATAGCTGCTTCCTTGCCAGGATGTCCCAAATGCTCATTATAGAATAAACACAACTTTGAAATACTGAAAGTTCCTGCTCAAAGAAGGCGGCTCATAATGTCACACAGCAGGGGTGGACGTGTATCTAGCACCTTAGAACCCAGGGGGCACATGGCCCCAACTGCTTTCCACAGCATCACTGTGTGGCCAGCACAACAGGAAACTGAGCCCTCACTTCACAGGTGAGA
This sequence comes from Sciurus carolinensis, assembly GCF_902686445.1. Classification (NCBI taxonomy): domain Eukaryota; kingdom Metazoa; phylum Chordata; class Mammalia; order Rodentia; family Sciuridae; genus Sciurus; species Sciurus carolinensis. Next base: position 15,309,152 of record NC_062226.1, on the reverse strand, counting down.
AAACTGAGTTTCAGAGAGGCAAGGTGAGGTGTCTACATTAGGCTACTCAAATTTCAGCTCTGTTCCTACCACCTCTCCAGAGACAAGACTCAGGGCCACTGATATTTCCACACCTCTGGAACTTGGTGTCTACACTGATATATCCAGAAAGGTTGACTTCAGTGTATTTTTGTTTGTTTGGTTGGTTGGTTGGTTGCTTGCGTGGTTGTTTTTTTATGTTTCTTTCAAGTTTAACCTTTATATCAGGCTATGATTCTATACTAGTAGAAAAGAAAAGAAAAAGAAACTTGCACATTTTAAGAGAAGGAGAGAGAAAAACCACGCTCAATCTTGGCTCGCCTTGGATGAGGGGACATTGTGCCAGACAAGAGAGATCGAGTCTGAGGAAGTGAATGGATTTGATTTGTCTAAGCCTTAGGAAAGCAAATATTACTGAAATGTTGGCTGACCGCCACTGACTTCCAAACAGAAAATGGCTTCCAGATATACTGTGGGTGCTCAGCAGGGTCTGTTAGAGTGAGTGATGGGGTGGCCGTGCACTGCCCGAGAGCAGGGAGAAGGATTATAATGTTCTCTTGACTGAGGCTAACAGAAAGTGCCAGCCCAAGAGTAGGAGAGAAGGCACCGGCTGAGCCTGCTCCAAATTTACACAAACCCCAGTAGGGTCTCTGGAAATAGTTGACCTAAGGCCACTCAAGTCAATTTACATTGTTGGATGCAGAAAAGGTTGACCAAAAAACCCTATTCTGGGAGTCATGAAGCCTGGGCACTCAGGTCCTAATTCATCATGTGAGTCTAGTCCAAACCACAGACCTAAGTTTGCCTGGGTATAAAAGAGAGGTTTCCAATGATCTCTAAGCTTCTTCTATCTCAGGCATGCTATGACATCCCATGACCAAATACCAGCGGCTTTCAATCAACAGGTACTTATTGGATACTTTGCCAATATAAGCAATTCACTCAGCAGGTACTGGAAGGACACCTTCCATGTGCCAGGCCATGTGATCAGAGATGAGGTAACTGGTTTCTTATACCTAAATTCTGTTTTCTATGAGGTTATTGATGACACCCTCCTAAGGTGGGGAACCACCCAAGTTCATTCAAACCAGGCTTCTGTGTTTAGGAAGTACAGAATCTTAACACTCTATGGTCTGTTGTTCATCTTCTTTGTGATGATCCATGGGGAGGAAAAGAGCTTTTCCAATCCACTGTGATCTCATGCAGTCAGGAAGATCTTCTTTCAGGTTTCCCTGAGCTTGCTTACTCTCCAGAGGTAGCTCTAGCTAAAGCTGACATACATGGGTAAGAGTCTTTCAGTTGCACATCTTATGGTCATCCCCATATGAATGTCAGGTATAGACTGAAAAGAAATTTCATCAGAAATGTCAGTGTGCTCAAGGAGGAAAATATTTTAGGTTGAGTGGTCCTTGAAGAGACTCAAATATATCTGCTTCAATTTAGACAAAAAGAAACAATGCTTACTCAAGGTCCCACTGCTAGAGAATGGCAGAAAATCAAGAGTATAGACTGCATTTTTGTGTCTCCTCCCGTAAACTATTTTTACTACTCCAAGAATCCTCTCCTCTTCCTAGAGACATTGATTTTTTTTTTTTTTTTTTGGGTGGTGGTAAGGTTTTATTCTTCTTTGTTTGTTTTAGCAAAAGGACCATTTGCAGTGAAGTCCACTCCCCAAATTCAGCTTCTGGTTATTCTGAGAGCAATCATACTGCAATGCATGCGCAGGATGAAGGCCTTTGAGGAATGCACTGGAGAAGTGATGGAGAGGGTGGGCTGCAGGGGTGGGAGGAAACTGCACTGGGAGCACAGAAACAGGAGTGCTCCAGTCAAATGCAGAGATGGAGACAAAGCAGTTGTATTGATTTGAGAAGGCAGCTCTCTGAGCCAGCCTGGCTCCATGATGACACACAACTTCCCTCTGAGGTTCAGCACTGTCCATCAGTATGTAGGGGGCAGTTATGGGGAATGAGGACCAGATGGGTTGTGTTCATTTGAGAGGGCAAGAAAGAAAAAGAAAGGGAGACAAAATATGAGAAGGAAAAGAGGATGGACCCTCCTCGGATGAATACACTAATGTATATCAACATTTTATTATAATATAAAAGAAACCAGGTGAAAGAGTCTGAAATGACAGGTACCTCATTCTATGGGAATGGATGAAGCAGCTTTCTCTTTTAAAAGGATAACTGAGGGGACCAAGGGAGAAGGATATAGCCTCCTTCTCAGTGGGGGGTGACTCTTCCCTACGTAGATTTTATACCTTCTCCTCTGACCACACCAGCCTCTCAATTCACCTCCCAAACCCAATCCTTCCCTTTCTGAAGCCTTGCAGGAAACAGATGCTCAGTAAAGATTTGATGAACGAATAAACAGCCTCAAACATTGATTCTGTTATGTCAATGATGACCAATTTTTAGGGCAGGACTACTGCTGAACAGAATGCAGACTTGAAAGCCCATGAAGGCCAAGCTGTAAACAGGAGGGAAGAAGTGTCCAGGTATGGAGCTTATAAAGGAAGTCCAGTCACAAATGGCAGGGTCATGTCCAGGTCCACAAGGACAGCAGGCCACAAGGAAGGAGGTTCTCTATGCTGCCAGATCATCAGGTCCCTTATGAGAAGCCAGGGAGAAGTTCAGATTTGTGTAGGAAATTTTTTAAGCATTAACAAATGAGCCTCCCCATCCAAGTGCTGGGAAGGTCAAATTGAACTCATCAACATGCCTATAGGTGCATCCGTTTGTGACCCCAGGCTGACAAGCTCAAGTCCACACACAGTAAGTAACAACCCAAACCTCTCCCTTAACTAGCCTTGACTTATTTCCCTAGTCTACTTTTGTTTTTCTCCAAAGCCGATCCCATGACCACAGTCAGCCCCATCTCAACACTCTGGGAGATTCACAGACGCAGAACCTGTTCTCTGCCCGTTTCCCCATCTTGACTCATCGTTGAAGCGCCACCTAAGCCCTACCTTATCCAGGAAGCTTTCCCTGACTGCGTCAGCTTTCTTGTCACACCCTACAGCTTTGGAGGGGATGTAATTGCTCTTTGTCCTTTAAAAAATTTGCCAGCATCCCTTGGGTACTTAGCAGAGTCCTACAGTCGAAAGGGTACTGGGGAACCTGGGATGCATGGTGCTACTCCTAGCTCTCCCCATCTTCCTGATGGCCTTGGGCATGTGGCTTCCTCATCTTAAGACCCCATTGTCACTGCTTTTTAATTAAAGGTATTTGGCTTAAGTCAGCAGTTTTCAAGGATCAGAGGTACCATGATGCAGGGTAAGGTGTTGGGGTGCAGGAAAGACACCCTAGGACAGTCCTGATGTCTTGAAAAGCACCAACCTCTAAGGTTCTGACTAGATTCCAGCATTTCAACTGCAGGTGCTTGGGGCTTTTTGCTTCTGCACTACACTGGGCCTCTCTGAACTCAGTTAAGCTGCACCGACCATTTGTTATGCACCAGTTGCTCCACTGAATGCTTTCCCTGGGTCTGTATGTCTTCTCTCCTCTCATGCCCTAACTATGTGCTAGATGCACAGACACTGCAGAAAGAGGCTGTCAGAGTGGCTGCTCCTTCATACTCCCTATCACCTCATCTTGGCAGTCACCTCCAGTTTCTGGGGTTCAGCATCCTCTTCATAAAAGAAGACTGGTCTAGAAGAAATCTTTCAGCTCAAAAACAGGGAAAAGGGAGAAGGGAGGGAGGGAATCTTTGGAATGAATGAAGTATTAAGCACTGAACTGTGCAGTCTTTTTAACTTTCTACAGAAATTATTTCTCTCAGTTTAGATAAGGAAACAAGGTCAGAAAGGTCAAGTGACGGGCCTGCAGACACACAGTTCATCATTAAAGGGAAAAGACTGAACTCCAAGGCTGTCCCACCACATCTCAGCAAGTGTCACCTTGCTTTGCCACATCCTTCTCCAGGGTTACAGCCCACATGGCTCCAAAATCCTGGTTGAGTTCTGATTACCCAGGAGCTCTTAAGAATAGTCCTGCTCCACTTTATAAGCTGTACTCGCTAACCTACCCACGTGGACATGGTTCCTCTGCCCAGCTACTTATGCTCATCCCTCTCCCTCACCCTCTCCCCCAATGCCCATGTGTCCCAGGAAGGATTCCCCTCCCCCAGCCACCCACCCAGAAGCAACCTCAGCCTCTACCCCAAAGAGGACTCAGGAGCTGTTCTTCCTCTCAAGAGATGACCCTAAAGTGTTTTTACTTATTTATTTAGAATTCATACCCTATCTACCCCCAAGACACAGTTAAAGGGATATTACAAAGTTAAATAAGATATAAATCAGGACAATTAAAAATAAAAATGGAACAAAGAATAGTTAAAACGAGTGAAGGAATAGATGTTACCAGGCACCTGGGATGAGCTAATTGATCTGGATTTAGTTCTGAGGTTCCTGGCAGCTGAAGTAAAGTGAAGTTAATTGGCCCCCAAGGGGCTAAAATCCATGAGTAGGGTCTCATTAGCATCACACTCCAACAACTGAACAAAGAAAGGCTGAGCTGAGAGGTGTGACATCGTGTCCCAGCCTCTTGGTGCAGGGAAGGATCCAGAAACCGCCCCAAGGACCTACTTTTCCCCAAACCAGGCAAATCTTCAGCACATGGAGACAACAGAAAAAAGTACAGAATTTGGAGCAGGTCCCACTCTATGGGTCTCAGAAGCTGTGGGATTTCACTGAGCTACTAACACTCTCCAAACCTCATTTTCTGATGTGTAAAACGAGAAACTAACCCTTGCTTATTTTATCGATTTGTTGAGGGAAGCGAGATAATATGCCAACTTTCTAAGCAACGATGGGGACAAAGGAAACTCAGCCTTCACATTCATTCCTCCCTGGAATTGCAATAAGGCAAAAAGGCAAATTCTCACTGGACATAGCTTTGGTTTTTTTTGGGGGGTGGGGGAAAAACTGGGGATTTAACTCAGGAGCATTCAACCACTGAGCCACATTCCCAACTCCCCCCCCTACCTTTTAATGTTATTTATTTATTTATTTATATTTTGAGACAGATCTTGCTAAGTTGCCTTGGGCCTTACTAAATTGCTGAGGCTGGCCTCGAACTTCCAATCCTCCTACCTCAGGCTCCAAGGTTCCTGGGATTAGAGGCATGTGCCAATGCTCCCAGCTTGGAGACAGTTTTTTAAACTGATATCAGTCCCTGGTGAGCAAGGGAGGTACCAGCAGGAAAGAACTGGGCTAAGGCCCACAGGGTAGGCAGTCAATGGGCATCCAAGGCAAAGTGGCAAAAAACTGAAGAGGCTGGGTAGGAGGGTTAGATTTCCAGCCCCTGGCCTTTTATGGACTCCAATGCCTGCCTCCCTTCTAGCTGCTTCAAGATAGCTAGAGCAAAGCAATAACTCTCCTTTCACTTCTTCCTTCTGTAGCTCAGTCTAGAGTCAGACTTCTCGCTGCATCATCCAATCAGGACTACTTCTCCCAAACTGGATCTCCAAGTTTGTAGAGACACCAAGAATCTTACAGACAGAATGCAAAACTAGAGGAGATGCAACTAGTACCCACATCCAGCAACACACAAAATGAGAGCTATCATCCTGGCTGGAGGACACATGACTTTTCAATGGAGACCCATTTTAATAGCTTTAACTCACATAAAGAAAAAAAAAAATCCTGTTTGATTCTCTCCCAGTCGTGAGTATGAAATCCAATTCTGTTGCTATTAAGCCCTTAGTATCTCTCTAGTATTTATATATATTACTTTTTTAACACAAAAATACACTAAGCATAGACTTGGGTCAACAAGAAGATAGCAGAATCTATAAGCTCGAATGCAAACCAGAATATCATTGCATTATTTTTGTTTTCACTGTATATATTCATATAATTACAATCTTTTTTTTTTTAATTTGCAGTAATGATATGAAGTTTCCCATGGAGATGTGTGTGTACGAATAAGTAGGTGAATTCAAAGAAAATTATTAAACATTATGGACAAAATGAAAAGAGCAGAAGTTGTTATGGATGTGCTGAAAAAACTGGCATTGATGTGATCCAATGTCTTAGTTTTATGGGGGAGGGGAGCTGAAGGGAAAGGGACTGGCCTGCCCAAAGTCACACGTAAGAACAAGGACTCTGGAATCAGGTCAGTCTCAGTTGAACCCCAAATCTGGCAACTTCTACAATTCCCTTAGGACTACTACATTATCTGCCTGAGGCTCCATTTACGTCTCCACAAAATGGAAAACTTACATGTACTTGCTTCATGGCCTGGAGCTAAACCAAAGTTAATATATCCAACCCCTGGGAGACCTCTGGATATGAGACCAGTAAGAGTCCCCTGTGGCTGCCAGTGACTTGGAGCAAAATTAACTCAATTGTATTTGAGATGGCCAGATATTACTTGCATTCCTGCCCCTAATATAGAAGTGCTATTAAAACCGTGGCCCAGGCCCCCATCTAAGCTTGTGTTGGAGAACCCATGAACAATATCAAGTCAACAGTGTACTACAGAAGTTAAACACAAGGCTCCAGAGCTGTGACATCCACCAAATCAAATCTCAGCTTGGGGACTGGGGATGTCACTCAGTAGTGTGGTGCTTGCCCAGCATGGGAGGGGCCTGGAGTAGATCCCCAGCACCAAAAAATCCTAAATTTTTCATTAATTATTTGACCTTGGCAGTGTATTTCTCTTTGCCTTAGTTTACAAATATCTATAAAATAGCGATTGTGGTAATACCCTGGGCCACTGCCTGGACCAAACCAACTGACAGCAGTCAGCAGCGTGCGCAGAGCCCAGGAAGTACGCGCTGAAGGGTTCTGCTGCCTTTAGCTCACGGCGTCGAGCGGAGCTTCCTCCAGGTCATTCAGCACACTGTTACGCTGGCTGTTGTGCTGCGTCCAAGATGTGACCCACCAGGTGTGACGGCAAAGGGACCCACAGCTGTATAAAGTGCAGATGCAAACAGATTGCTCCGCGCTGCCTCCGGGAAATGAGATATGGAGTCGGCGAAGGGTGAATTTTAGAAGAACATCCGATTAAAAACACATCAGCAAGAGAAAGCTGGCTATATGGGTCACGTTCTCCAAGTCATAAAGCCTGAACTTAACAACTCTCCAGTCCTCGCCTGGCACCGGGCCGCTCATCTCCCGACTCACCCGCTCACGTTGACCAGCTTCCCTGCTTTTACCTTCTAACCCACAGGTTTACGCTACCTGCCGTGCGCTGGCGCCCTTTGAAAGCCACCGCAGATCTCCCAAAGGAGTTCTTACACCTGGAAGCCCGATTTTCTCCATTTAACACCAGCTTCCTCATTCTTTATCTCCATTTCTGTAGGGTGTTTGCTAATCGGGTCAGTGAATCACTCCTCCCTCCCTCGGTCCCAGAGAAGTGAACCTTGGCAGAGTCTGAAAGTGAGATGCGTTCTCTGCCTGAGGCTCTGCTATACTGAGGGACGAAGATGTCCCAGGCTCTCTGCTGCCCCGCGTCCACCTACTAAGAGCCCACTATTCTTCCACACCACGGCAGGGTTGTTCCGACCTCCGTGTGTTGGCGCACGTTCTCGGGTCACCTGCTTTTCCCGCTGTCCTCCTGAAGTGCTCGGCGGAAGCCTTCTTTCTCTGCCCCTCTTCCTTCATCAGGACCATGTTAGTTGCTTTCACCTTCAAAGCCCCTAGTGCCCCTTGGGAGAGGATATAAAGGAGAGAAGCTAAAAAGAAGAGGGTGCAGCCGGAGAACCTCAATTTGTTCCCACTCTGCCTAGATTCTTCTTGTTTCCTTAAGTAACTTACTTAACATCCTTGAATCGATTTTCTAATTTTAAAATTTGGATAATAACTGTATTCTTCCTACTGCAGAGAATGGCAGGGAGAATTATTTGGGATGGTGCATACTACTTGTTTTGGTACAGTGCCTTGCACACAATGTTCAACAAACATAATTATGTGAATTCTTTCTCTCTCTCTCTCTCTCTCTCTCTCTCTATATATATATATATATATATATGGTGAATATATATTGTGAATATATAGTCATGCACACATATTAGCATCCTCACATCATATTCTATTTGCTTAATCTTTCTCCTTAACTCTACGTTCCTTAAAAGGAAAGGCCATACCATCTTGTTCACATTTATATCACCAGCGCTTAATCACATACAGATCGCATAACTCATGTTTATAAACTGATTGAAATCATCCAGACCTGAGGCACATCCACTTTTTTCATTTTAACCACAGCCTTTAGCACAAAGAGGAGAATGCTTTCCATGCATGCTCAAGAAGAGATGAACTTGAAAGTAAGTAGATGAATCCAAGATGCTGTGGCGGAATCACTTGCCTGATATCCAGAGCTGATATTCTGAACCCACCTCCACCTCTCTCAGTTTCAGAGACCACACATTTAACCTCGGATGCCACAGCCACCATGGAATTGTGCAAATATCCATACTTTGCCAAAAGGAGTACTCAGACGGATTATCCACTCAGTGTCTTCTGCTCACACCTGGCATATTTTTAAACTCAGACCTTGTCGCGTCTTATCAAGATTCTCCGGGCACACACAGAAAAATAGAACCTCACACTTCCTTCCCCACCCCACAATCAGCTCCCTCTCAGAACGTTAAAATTCCAGCATTTATTTCTTCTCTGCATGATGGTAAATAAAACTTCAGAAAATCAGCAAGAATCCACGCAACATCTTGAATGCAGGTAGGATCCAGGTGGCAGCCTAATCTCTGGCAACAAGCAAACTCCAGAGAGCCAGAAGCACTTGCAACCCCTGTCTCATTGAATATTCACACGCACACATCTGATTCTATTTGCGTCATGCAGAAACCCTTTCCAGATTGATCCTAGCTTAAGTATACTTGGCAGACTCTGAACAACTTCATTCGAACAATTATGTTCACTAATTCCATTTTTCAACTTTGGTTTCGTCTCTTCCTCAACGCCCCGATGATAAAGTCTTCGTCGTGGTAGTGGGAGAATGAAAATTCTATTTCCAGGTGGCTCTACTCAAAAAAAATGCTCCATCGGCTATAATAGTTCCAATGTCCCTCATCCCAAAAGAAAAGAATGCTCTTACTAATTCCTCAAAGAACTTTCCAGAAAGAGGAAAGTAGGTAGCTCTAAGTCTTCTCTAAGTCTCTTCCACAGGTGATTTCACCTCTTTTGCTGCCTTCATCACATGGATACCCTACTTGGCCTTTAAGGCCCCTCTTCAGAGAGGCCTTTCCACTATCCCCATCCTACACATATTAGCTTTCAAGTCTTTTGGGCAGTTGGAGTTGAATTTGAATTTATATTAGAAGGTTAACTCACTCTTCCAAATTTACTCAACTTGTAAGTGACAGAGCAGAAACTTGCACCAGAGTCATCTGATCCAAGTCAACCAGGACTCCTTACACCAGCATTTCTGATGTGCAAGCCTTCCTTTCAAGAGTTAACATCTGCTGAGCACTTCCAGGTGCCAGATACTACTCTAAGATCTCTGGATGAACTTAGCAACCTTCAAAAGAACTCTAGGAAGTTTTTGTTACACTACAGACTGGCTAAGCAAGGCACTACATTGTAAAGAAACCTACTTGAGGATGTACAGCTAGTTAAAGGGGACTCTGGCAGGCTGGTTCTAGATCTTGTACTCTTAATGACTAAATTTACTCAATTCTGAAGCCTTGACTATAAACTTCATACCAAACTGAAATTTATGTGCATGCTGTGCCACATGAAGCAGGCCAGAACATAGAAAAGGCACTCGATCTAATATTTTTTGGCTTCCTAGAGATTCACTTACTGTCACACATTTAATGATAACTTCTTGCAGGCAAGACATTGCCAAAATATTATAGAAGACAATGAAATATACAAAGGTAGGATAACAATATGCTCTAGTCAAATGAGAAATGAGAGATTGTGTGTTCTGGAGTATCAACATCAGCCTTCTGGACTCCATAGCCAAGTCTAAATTGAAAAACTAATATTTTGGACCAACATGAAATTATCAACATTTTCTTGTTCCAGGAATGGGTATTTAACTAAACAAAATTACAATTACCATTATTAGCATTTTGTAAGAGAATGTACATTTTAACTACCGACTTTATAATAATAGAGTGGGAAAAAATCCCAAAATGATAGATTGTCCTTCAAATTTTGACACTGAATTTCACAACAGCATTTCAGAACCATCAACATACAAATGTTGGTCAAAGAAGGGTGACACAGAAAGGCGCACGCAGGGAAGCAGAGCCCGACAGGCAGAGGATGTGGAAATAGAGGTTGTATTGAGGGGGTCTCCACACTGGTATTCACAGATGCAAAAAGAGGCTCAAAATCTGAGAGACATTTCAGACCTCATAGGCTGCGATCCTATGGCTTTTCCTTCAAGGAACTTAAAATGCTATTTTAAAAATCTCATTATAGAAGGAAAAAATAAAGGTTATGAGTTGTTTTATGGCCTTTTCACTTTGGGGTTCTGTCTCTGGTGAATGGCCAAGGAAGGCAGTTTGCATGACATTAGTCAGAAATGGGAGGTGTCTGTGCAGAACCCCAAGAGACTCAATGTGAAGGGTGCTCACTGGCAGGAGGCAGGGGGCCCAACTCCCTGACAAGAGCCCATCTCCTCCCCCAGGGCAACAGGAACTTGCCCACAAAGGTGTACTTCTGGGAAGCTCTGCCTGTCATCTCAAAATGCCCCCCTGCAAAGATTCAGAGCTATGCCTGGAGTTTAACTTCCAGAATGACTTACTTTACACAGTTCTAAGGAATTTCTTACCCTTAAGAGTAACCGCCTTCCCTTAATGGCTCAGCATCATGTTCCTGACCAGCTCCTTCCCGGAGCTATGCAGGTAGCCCCAAAATGCCAAGCAGCTGGTGAGGAGCTTGAAAGCAGAGGCTACAAGCAGACACCTGGCTTTGGCTCCAGACCTAGGCACGCTGTCCATGTGGACAAGGCATGGCAACTTTAGCCTTAGTTTCCCTATCCATCAAATTGTACCTTTGACACAAGGTCTTTGTGTGCGGGCGCGATGAAATGATGAACGTAAACCTAAGTTAATGCAGTGTCTGACACAGAGAGTGTCTGGGAAAGGCAGCTCATTGTCAGTCGGCTGATTCCTTGACTACACCTCGATCGATGACTCCCTCCCACCTCTGAATGAGAACTATTGTCTGCTTTCACTTCACTTCATTATTCCCCACATTTCACTCTCCACCCTCTTCCCAGCATCTCTGCCTTTGCGTTCTAGATTTCCTGCAGTTATTTTCAGTTGACCCAATCTCTGTAACCTTCCCGCCATTTTTTTGCCAAACTGCTCCTCCACTAGAACGTTCTTCCCACCTTATCCCCATCCCAAGTATAATAAAGACTTATCCTTTTTTTTTTCTTTTTAAAAAAGATTTGCTTTGGAGTCACAGTAAAATTAAAAGAAAGGAACAATGATATCCCACATGTCCCCTCCCCCCTGCACATCTGCACCGCCTCCCCCTTATCATCATCCTGCATCCAAGTGGTACACTTGTTACCGATGATGAACCTGCATTCTGTCACCCAGAGTCTGAACTATACATTAAACTTCACTTCTGTTACAGTACAGTCCATGCTTTGGGACAACTATATAATGACATGTACCCAACAACCCAGCATCATGGAGAATAATTTTACTGCCCTAAAATTCCTCAGCACTTGACTTATTCATCCTCCCTTCCCTTTTAACCCCTGACAACCACTGAGATTTACTGTCTCCAGTTGTGCCTTTTCCTGGATGTCAGGTATTTGGAATCCTGTGGTATGTAACCTTTTCAAATTGACTTCTTACACTTAGGGATATGCACTGAAGTTTCCTCAATATTTTCCTGGCTTGATATATATATATATATAAATAATATCCCCATTATCTAGTTGTACCAAAGTTTGCTTACTCATTCACCTGTTAAAAGACATCATAGTTGTTTCCAAGTTTGGGTAATTATGAATACAGTGGCTGTGAACGTCCGTGTGCAGTTTTTGCATGTGGTTGCAAATCTTCAGTGACTTTGGGTAATATCAAGGAGCATGGCTGCTAAACCCTATGGTAAGAGGGTGCTTATATTTTGTAGTTGTAGTTGTACCACGCTGCTTTCCCACCGGCAGCTGAGTGAGCGCTCCTGTTGCTCCACATCCTCATCAGCATGTAGACTGTCAATGTTCTGGATTTGGGAACCTTTATTCTTTAACATTCAGCTCAAGGCCTTTCCCTCTTGGAGGAATCCCCAGACCCCACGGGAAGAAGAAACAGCAGGCTCCATAACTCCAGATCAACACATCATGTTGTCATACCTATGGGCATTTTGAGGATATGAACTTCTCCTGACCCACCTTGGTATCATATAGCAATGCAGGGTCTGTGGTATAGTGTTCATCCAGCAAATGATCCATCAATAAACAAATACATCAATGCACAAGCAAAGTCTACTGACGAATGAATGACTTGCTGGTATATATAGTGTTAAGTGTGGCACCTCACAATTTGCAAAGCATTTGTGCTTCCTCTAAACCATTTATTCCTAATCACCTCCTGGGGTTTTTGCAGGCAATTTGGGTATGGAGATTTTGAGGGACTTAGCAAGGTTAAGGTATAGCAAAGCAAGGACTTGAACCCCAGTCTTCCAATGCTCTTTACACACCAAAATCTAGTTCTCATTATTAAGAATTAATGGCAGTTTATTAGAAAACCCAAACATAAGAGCTTGCCAAGAATAGGGGACAGACAAAAATGAGAACAGAACTGATGGATCCATTGAAAGAGCACGTGGAAAAACCTCCCCATGGGTGGGAGTACACCCAGGGTGCAGACTTACACATGGGATCTAGATTATGCTACACTGTAGGTGCACTCCCATATATACACTGGGGAATGGGACAGCCTGGCTAGATACAATAGGACACTGTAAGATTGGAGGAAATGATAATCAAAAAGATCCTGGAAAACATTTGGCCGTTGGTTTTCTGGAATTGGCTTATTGCATTTAGCATGATATTCTACAATTCCATCCATTTATCTTCATGTGCCATAATATTATTCTTCTTTATGACTGAATAATATTCCACTGTGTATGTATACCACAGTTTTTTATCCATTCATCTGTTGAAGGGCATCTAGGTTGGTTCCACAATCTAGCTATTGTGAATTGAGCTGCTATAAACATTGATGTGGCTACATTACTGTAGTATGCTGATTTTAAGTTCTTTAAACTGAGGAGTAGAATAACTGGGTTAAAAGGTGGGTCCATTCCAAGTGTTCTGAGGATTCTCCACACTGCTTCCCAGAGTGGTTGCACCAATTTGCAACTCCACCAGCAATGTAAAAGTGTGCCTTTTTCCCCACATCCATGCCAACATCAATTATTTGTGATGATATATAATTGGGGTGAGGGGTGAGTAAGAGAAGAATGGAGGAACTTTATGTAGAGGGAAATGAGAGGGAGGGGGTATGAAAAATGGTGGAATAAGACAGATATCATTACCCTATGTACATATATGATTGCACGAATGGTGTGAATCTACATTGTGCACAACCATAGAGATGAAATGATGTACCCCGTTTGTGTACAATGAATCAAAATGCAGTCTGTAAAAAATAAAAAATAAAATAACTAAAAACAAAAACACCAGGAAAAAAAAAAAAAAAGATCCTGGAAACAAATTTCAGCAATTTCCGGTTTTCACCAGGGCCCAGCCTCACTTCCTGCACTGCATTCCTTGCTAGCACTGAAGTTTCAGCCCTTGGAGAGAAGCCGAGAGATTTCTGCAAATGTTTTCTCTTCGACAGATGGAGCAGAAACCGAGAAGTATTGCAAGGAAGATGGATCTGTGCGTCACATTTGCAACGATAAAAATACAGCAACGGTTAAAAGCAGTCTCAGTTAAATAGAACTGGGAACCCAGGGTTGGCCTAAATCTTTTTTTAATTAAAAGTGAAGGAGAATTTCAAAGTTCTATTTCAGCCCCTCCAAGCGTCAGCGTAGTGAATGCGAAATGTTTATGTGGTTTGGCTGGGTGTGAGACTGCAGAAGATTCATGTGGGTTCAGGTCTTAGCCAGAGAAAACCCCCAGCGGAGGGAACCGTGAAGGGAAAGGGAGGAAAACCTGGATTCAGATCCCAGTCCCGAACCTGTCTCTTCAAGAAAAATCAACCCTGAGCCTCAATTTCATCACTTGTGAAACAGAAAAGTGGCCTGTTCCAGAGATCCTGCAGGTCCTATCTTCAGTGCAAGACGGTAAAATAATCACCTGAAGTGACTCCACAAAAGTGTCCTATGGCCTTCCTCCTCCTCCACATTCCTCTTCTCCCCATCCTTTATCTCTTTTTCCTCTAAGGCCTGATTCGTGAACGCCCTCTGGCATCTGCTTTCTTTTGCTGCCTTTCTCCCATCTTTAAAGCCTACTTTAATATCTAGAAGAGTGACTCACAAACTGAGGTCTCAGGATAACCTGAAACGGACACACGTGGGTGCTATTCAAATGATTTTGAGTCCTGACCACAGACTTGCTGAGCAAGCCTCTGAGGATCTTGGAGGCTGGGACCCTGCCTGTCAATCAATGCCACAGAACTGGGGATGCACATCAGCATTTGGGAACTGCTGCTGTGGATGAAGGCTGTCAGAGGCTCTCAATCAGAGACGCTCTCCAGAACTGCCAGGGGACCTTTCACAAAACACTCGAGACAGATCCCTACATTGCAACCCCTGATTCCATGGGCCTGGCAAGGCCTGGATAAACCTGCTTTGAAAACAAGTTCTTGGGGGTTAATAAGTTATGGTATAGAATCCCTGAAAAGCACATAGTCATGTCAGCAATGCAGACAAAATGATACTGATATCACTCTCTGTCTTTTGAATATTTTCCCCACACAACTCATTCACCTTCCCCTGATCCCCCAAATCCCCCAAACCAATCACACACATTTGCTTTGGTGGAAGATGAGTGTTTTAGTAAATATATATATATTTACACACACACACATATATACATATGTATACACATACACACATATATATATACATATATACATATATATACATATATATGTATATCACTTAATATACACACATGCATTAAGAAGTAAATATAAAAAAGCCTGCATGTCCCACGTATGCATGAATGTATGCCTACCACACATACCCCAGTGCTCAACACCAGCACACTCAAAAATATGAACTCCACTTTAAATATTAGCCCTGGTCCCTTCAATTATAAAAGCCTAAGTTGATGCTCTTCAAAATAAAAACCATAATACCTAAGTCATTGTTGTAAGATCAGATAAATTAACATTTATGGAAGAACCTACTTCATTGTTGGACATAAGATAGGCACTTACCTCTTACCCACTGACAAAGCATGTTCCTTGTCAATAGGTAAGGTATGTAACATGCCTATTGCACATTCATTTCCACACAAGATTATTCATATGTGAATGTACTTAGGAATCCAAGGATATATGCAAACACAAATCATGCACTCACCTACAAAACATTTAAAACTCACAATTTATGTGCATAGCACACACACATGCACTCACATACACTCACTCACTCACGCAGCTTCCATGATACCAAATAGCTTTGCTCAGACTACAAACCTCTAAGCCAGGTTCTGCCTGTACCTGTCAAAATCTGTGCTAGGATCCGAGTTCCTGTGAGAGAATGTGGACCGTGGAGGAAACAACAACCACACATAAAATAGATGCCAGGTTCTTTTTTTTTTTTTATTGTAAACAAATGGGATACATGTTGTTTCTCTGTTTGTACATGGAGTCAAGGCATACCATTTGTGTAATCATAAATTTACATAGGGCAATGTTGTTTCATTCATTCTGTTATTTTTTCCCTTCCCCCCCACCCCTCCCACCCCTCTATACAGTCCTTCCTTCCTCCATTCTTACCACCCTCCTTATCCCTAACCCTAAACCTAACCCTAACCCTAACGCTAACCCTTCCCACCCCCCATTATATGTCCTCATCCGCTTATCAGGGAGATCATTCGTCCTTTAGTTTTTTGAGATTAGATGCCAGGTTCTTTAAGAAGCTTTCACCAGGCAAACCAATGCTTCAGAGCAAACCTAACCAAGGACACAGATCAACGATAGCTTAGCTTGTGTTTACAAGAGGAAGCTCTGAGGGAAGAGCCTTTAGGAACAGATGCTTCAAGTGCCCAGCTGTGCAAAGCACTTATCTAGAATCCCCATCGAAGTCCTAGAAACTCATGTATCACTCTTACCCTCCTGAAGCTTACAGTCATAGGAAAGAAGACAGATATTTATGAAAATATTTTCTAAAAGGACAGCAAGGACAGGTTGAGCAAACATAAAAATTATAGCAGGGATGGTCAGTGAGCAAAGCCATCAATCCTACTTTGCTTCAAGTTTTCCATTACTCATGATAAGTCTTGGCCTTAGGTGTCAGTAAAGTCAATAATCAGCTCACCAAGAAACGTTATGATGTTCAGAAATTTCACCTGTCTCTGCATTGGTGCCCTGTGGCCAGTTTATTTAACATACTGTTGCTAAGCTTTATGTTTTCCTCATGGACACTTTTGCATGTGTATTCATTCTCAAACATATTTACATTTTTAATGCTGTATTAGTATTTTCCTGGAATTGAGAAAGAAGGTGAAAGACTCTGAGCCCATGATTCTGTTTTTAAGATTTGGTACGAAGATTGGATTCTTACATTCCATTCTATGAGTCTATGGGATTCTGACTCTGAGTCTTCACTATTCTAAGAGTCTCCGAGTCTAACGTTTGAGAGATTCTAAAATTCTACAGTTATGCTCCTAAGATGCCACTATTGTAAGACTCTGACAATTAGAGCTTGCAATCCTAAGTGGCCATCGCCCCGATGTGAATGAGGTCGCCATGACATTCTCCAGGAGCAGGAGGAGCCTAAGTCAGGGTCAAAGTGCTGCATGCTCATGGGAAGGCAAAAGGTCACGAAAAGAATGAGGAGAGATCTTTGAGCAAAGTCGAGAGCCTGCCGGGCACCACCTTCCACCCCATCTGACTCTGGACTCCATTCCGTGGCTTAAAGATGAAGAGCATCTGTTGCTAGAAGACAGTGCCCCTGAGGCCAGCCTAAACTGTTTCTCCACTTTCTATCCCAGTGTCCAGCACAAAGCCTGAGCACACAGGGCTCTCAATAAACCCTGTGTGACTGAATGTGTCACCTGGACTCAATCTTCCTCCTCCCTCCTCGCCAGTGCCTCCTGGCTCTCCTCCACACCTTCCTCTTCTCCATCATCTCCTAACAGTATACAACTCCGATGTATAGTAATTATTAAGCCTTTTGGGAATCCAGTGATATATGAATTATTACTCCCATTTTACAGATGAGGAGCTGGAGACTCAGAAATACATGATTTATCAAAAGTCACTTAAGTGATAGAAAAATGGTTGAAGTGTCTGACTTGATGTCCACAGTTGCCTTATAATGTCCTCGATAATAATAAAAATAGCACCATCACAGAAAAAATTAAGAAAATCAAAGCCTAGAGAGGAGGCCTATGCTTTCTGTTCCTGAATTTAACTCTAAATTCATTTTCTCAATCAATACCAATTCCCATTTCAGGATATCCAATAATTGGGCCTTCCACACCCAACTGTTCATTTCATTTTCTAGCCCTTTTTCCTCCTCTTGAGACTGCTGTACATGGCATGTGTTTATTTTTCAATTAAAGCAAATTAAACTTAATTTTGTTTTGAGAACTTTTTTTTAGAATTTCACAGCCCACGGTGAGATAATTGAGACCCTGCTGTTTCTGGAAGCACTATTTAGAGCAAGCAGGCCTAGATCCGGCACAACCTCGGAGGAAGCCGCCCTTAACCCCTTCCTTTCCCTTGTCCCACCATCGCAGAGTCTCCTGGGTCCATCTACTTCCCGGTCACTGCCCCAGTCTAGAAGGATGGTTTGTATTTGGCATGGGGACCATGGTCATGACCTACTAAAGGTCAACGGGCTTCCCTCTGCCCTCTCCCACCTACCCATTTTCCTCCATCTCACAGCTGATGGAGTCAATGCGCATCTTAAAAGTTCTCAACAATTTTCTAAACAGAGGTGACTTCATCTGAGTTCTGAGGTTTCAGGTGCTCTACCCCAGATTATTTCTTGAGCCACACCCCTAGCACGCTCTGCAGGTTCTCCCACTCCATCCGCAAGGACCTCCGGGTCTCTCCAGCTAGCTCCTGGGTCTTCCTGGCTCACAGTCTGACCTCTCTATGCCTTAGCGAGCTGGGGGTGCCCCAACGACAGCACCGGCTCTAATGCACTATCTCAGGCTGCACATTCGTCACCTTGTGGAGCTGACAGAGCATCTCAGCAGAAAGATACTCTACTCATGGTAGACTTTCTGAAACCTGGAACAAAGTAGCTCCTCAAATATGTATTTATATATGTATATTTATATATATTTATATATTAATTATTTAAAAATATATATAATTATATATTTTTATATATTTATATATTAATTATTTATATATAATTATATATATTTATATTTATATTTGGAAACAATGAGAGGAGATCAGGAATACAATGGACTAAAAACAGGAAGGAAGGAAAGAAGAAAAGAGGTGAAGTTTACACCAAACCTGGGAAACTTTCCTTCTCACTAATCTTTGATAATTTCCTTCATATGACCATCACTTCTACAGTATTGTAGATCACCAGAATTGTTCATTTAAAAATTTTTCATACACATAATATTCTGATTTTTCTGGAGTATAGATTCGTCCAGTTTTAGAACTTCCCCAAGTGTGTTATACCAGATACTACTAAGAATTAAATTTAAAAAACAAATATATGTCCTGTCAAAATTCTAAGCTCAAATAAATTTGAGAAGGCTTTCATTAAAGATGATGAAAATTCCCTTTATTACAGGACTTGTCAGAACCTTGAATGTGTTTATATACCTTATGATTTCCAGGCGGGTAAATCACAAAGCCTCTCCAAAATTTATGTTAGCATAAAACACATTTGTCTCTTAGTTTTCCAAGAGACTTGAACAACGATGAGAAAAGGCGGGGCCGTGGGAATCAACGCACACGAGCAAGCAGGAACCTGACGTTCTAAGTCTAGTGTGCTCCCAAGTAAGAATGTGACCTTTGCCACCACAGTCCCCCTTGCCAGAGTCCTAATGTCTCCATCTTTCAGAGGAGGGGGCTGGATATGATGAATCCTCACACACCTTCTAGCTCAGCCCTAGCACCTCACAGTTCTGTGATGGAAGACAACACAGCTGGTCATGCCTTAGGGTCTCTCCACTTCCAGGAGTCCAGATCCTCCCAGGCCCATCTCTAATGCTACCACCTGCCCAGACTTTTCTGGGCAATCTGGACTAACATGCATTTATTCCTGAGGCTTTCTCTACAAACATTTCATTTCCATAAGATGCTATCATAAATCAGCACATTTTTCTTAGAGCTCATTTCATTGGTTGATGGCAATGATGTGCCATGCGTCGTGATGACCAAGGTGACGAGGGCTCCTCGTGTGCCTTCTCTCATATGCCTTCTCTTCCCTAGAAACCCTCGAAACGTGCCCGTGTCATCTGTGGTCTACAAAGAGTTCAGCACAAAGGTTTAATCTAGGACAGACTCTGTCACTCACAGGTCTACTTTAGAGACAATTTAAAGTTTAAGCCAATGATTTCAAGCCTTTTTAAAGCTTTGAAGCCTCTTATTCAAATGCAGAAATGTAACAAGTCAAAGCAGATGGAGTAGAGCTACTCTGGTTGCAGGTGGCAGGTTGAGGAGGGTCTCAGATCCAGTCTCACCTGATCGGCCCCTCCCTCCTCCTGTGCTTGGCTTCAGAACATCCCTCAGAGCCTCTCTTGAATCTCAAACCCTCATTTTACAAGGGAGGAAAGCAAGGTCTAGAGAA
Source organism: Sciurus carolinensis (assembly GCF_902686445.1). Classification (NCBI taxonomy): domain Eukaryota; kingdom Metazoa; phylum Chordata; class Mammalia; order Rodentia; family Sciuridae; genus Sciurus; species Sciurus carolinensis. The sequence continues at coordinate 15,289,246 of NC_062226.1, read as the reverse complement.
CAGATGTGATTTACCCAAAATTCAAAATGAAGACGCACATGAGGAAAAGTCTCCCAGTGCCAAGGAAGCTGCCACCCACCTGCTTTTGAACTGATGCACAAACTCCCACCAGACAGGAACTGATTCCAGATGATACAGAGGTGGTGGTACAGTTTCCATTAAAGGGTGTGAGAGTTATTTTAATATTCAATAGAAAGTATAAACCACCTAGGAAACCTTCAGTTTTTAAGAATTTGCTCAGGCCGAGGTAAAATAAGAAAAAAAAATACTGACTCCTTTTCAATTTGATTTAGGTTGCTACGTGACTAAGAAATGAAGAAAACTCTGCATTAAAACATGTACTCTGCTTTGGTTCTTTTTCCTACCTCAATTGCTCACTGATCCCCCACATCCTACTAATTAAAATGTTGATTACCCAAGTAATGCACATTCATTACAGAATATTATAAATAGAGGTAAGCATAAAAGAAAGAATAAAATCAACTCATAATCTATTACCAAAATAAAGCCACTCTTAAATAGGTGCATCTTGTAAAATAGTCAACCGTGCTATCCATGGTGTTTTGACCTTATGCTTCTTTAACTTAACAGTTCACAAAAAAATGGGTTGCCGTCAATAAATGCCATTAAGTGACATTTATGGAACTCTTACTGTATATGAGGTGTTTTACTAAGTGCCTTATGTTTGTTATTCATTCTCACAGCAGAACTACAAAGAAGGTCCTACTGTTAACCCACTTTACAGATGAGGTTCCCTATTTTCATCCCAGTTTCAAATGTATGTGCTTCCCTATTGCCAGTCTTAGAGTCTGTACAGTATTCCACGACACACTTTGCTTTGTCATTTTCCTTTGTTTCACAAATGTTCTAATAACATCCCTTCTTTACAAACTTGTGCACATCTAATTAATTGACGTCTTAGAATAGGGGAATTTCTTAGAGATAAGACAGAGACACAGATAAAGACAGGTAGACAGAGACAGAGATGAGAGTCATTCAGATCAAAATGAAGTCCTGCTCTCTTGCTAATGCGGCTCCTCCCTCACCCCTACTTCATCCAGCCCAGGCACACTGCTCTTTCCACACCCAGTCCTTCCTGGGCACAGACCCACCCCAGGGACTGTATTCTCCCTGCCTCTGCCTGGCATGCTCTTCGCCCTGCTATCTACCTGGTGTCCTCCTGGTCTCCCGTGGTTGCTCTGCTCCAGCGTCAGCATCTCAGCGAGGGCTTCCCTCTCCCAACCACACAGAACAGCAAGCCCTCTCCCACCTCGCCATCTGTCCCCATGCCTTCCCTCTCCAACCACTTATCAGCATCTGACAGATAATATATTTTTATGTGTTTATTTATACATTATCTTCTCCCTCCATGAGAATGTTGGCTTCCAGATGGGAATGGGGGTCTTGGTTTTGTCACAGCACTTACAACAGTGTCTGGCACAGAAGAAGGTGCTCCAGAAACAAGGTTTGCTTTTTTATTTGTTTTAAAATGAAAAAAATAAATAAAAGTCACATTTCATAAAAAGGCTCTGCATTTAATACATATTCCCCGCCAACACTACACCAGAGCGTCCTTTTCCCCCAGCATTAGAGTCCAAATTGAAAGTGACATTTGAAACAAAACAAAACTTTGGTGAGAGTATTTGGCATCCTACTGCTATTGATTTTTAAGAACCAGAATATTTTGATTTCTTATAAATGTATTGACCACATGTGCTCTACATTCCATTTTTATTTGAAGGTTCTTCTCCAAGATCATCTTCTGATAGTAGGTGATCTCCAGGCCATCTCTGGGCTCATGTCCCATCACCAGGAAAGGAGAAACTTGCCCTGGACTTACATCTCTCTATCTTCTGCTCCTCTCCTTCCTTCCCACACTCAATCACGTTCAGCATTCCTTTCTTCATGCATATACATGTGTGGGTGTAAGTGAGGAGAGGAGAGAGGCAGATGCACATACAGAGAAATATACATATATTATCTTGCAACATCTGGCTGCCACAATTTATGCCACCTCCACCCTATTTCCTCGACTGCTTTTAAAAGCACTCCTGAAATCCTAAGTGGCTTTGGTGGTTCTATCCTCAAGGAAAGTCAGATCTTGGCACCTGACTCTGGTTCAGTGGGAAATAGTAGCTTATTCTATGACTACTGGTCCTGGTCTCAGCAGCATTTGAACTTTTACAACTTATGGGTGGAAATAAACAGGCTAAGCTAAGGTTTCCTGCTGAGGCATTGTGAAGTTAAATTACTATTTTAAGAGGCTATGAAGTTGGCAGCCAGAAAGCACTGGAAGAGTGGAAGATATTCATGATGCTGACAGATAAAGAAGGAGAGAAAGTAAAATGCAGATTGTTAAGGAGATTTAAGAAGGCTCCCTCCAGCAGCACCATTTATAACATCTCCTAGAACATGCGAGATGGATGCCTTTCTCATTTAGGCGTGTATGAGATCAGAATCGAGGGCAAATGCATAACAGAAGGGGGAAGATTTGCAATGGCTGACCTGGCCCAAGACAACAGGGACCAAGCAGCAATCATCAGCCTTGACTTTGGCAAACCACCAAGCTGCTGACCGCTGGACAATGCCTTCCTTAGACTAGTGGAAGGAGGCAAGCAAGTCAATGCAATAACATTACCAATGACCAATGGCACACACGGTCTTGAGATCTGATGCCAGCACCTATTTAATATCTCAGAGCAGGTTCTTTTACCTCTGAACCTCAATGTCCTCACCAGAAAAATGGAAGAAGAGTCCCAATTTTAAAGTGTTAACATAAAGATTAAATGAGATTATAAAAGTCAAGTCAAGACATGCAAGTTCTTGGTAAAGTAAGTGATAAGGAGCAAACTCATGAGGAGGATAACAGATCACACCAGAGCATCCCACATGTTGTCAATCATTCACCCTCCCAGGCACACCTGATAAGCACGCTAATGGATCAGAAAGCCAAGCAAGAGGTACAGTGAGATGGGCTATAGGGAGTTCAGGTTCTCAAACCAATGCAGACACTGTTTGATCTTAAGAGAGAAGAGTCTACATGTAAAATGAAACAAAACAACAACAACCACAAAAGTGAAAATTAGACTGGACTGTGTGGAAGACAACTTTCACTTTTGGTGGCAGATGACCTTTAGTCTGTATCTGTTTACTGAAATTTAAAAACCTGCCTTAGTAATTTTGCATACTTCTCTGCCTTCCCTGCTTCCTCAGTATCTCCAGCATGTCACATGCTACACTGGAGGATGGGGAGGGAGGATGTTGATAAAAAAGGATGAGTGAATTCCTTTGCAATGTTACAGTTTAGATATGAGTGTCCCCCAAAAGCTCTCTGTGAGACAAGGCAAGAAAGTTTAGAGTGAATTGATTGGGTTATGACCATCTTAACCTAATCAGTGAATTAATCACCTGATAAAGATGAAGTGAGTGGTAACTGTAGGTGTGGCTAGAGGTGATGGGTCTTTGGGGGCATTCCTTTGGGACATACATATCGTTCCTGGTGAGGGGAGCTCTCTCTGCCTCCTGATGGTCGTGTTCTGCGCTGCCTTCCTCCATCACCTTCTTCCGCCATGATGTTCTGCCACACTTTGGACCCACAGCAATGAAACTGGCCTATGAACTGAGACCTCTGAAACCATAAGCACCAAAATAAATTTTCCCTCCTCTAAAATTGTTCTTGTCAGGCCTTTTAGTCACAACAGCAAAAAAAAAAAAAACATAGATAAAGAAAGAAAGAAAACTGATTAAAACAGCAAGGTAGTGCCTTGAACCTAATAGTTATCTCTTCCATGTTCCATGCATGGTATTTCCAGTGTAAGAACACACCCAGGAGTCCAGATAACGCTTAACCTGATACAACAGGGTGTGGCAACAAAAGAAAACAATAACAGCAAATGCTTCCACAGCTCTGATGATCTGCCAGGCATTGTTTGAAGCACCTAGCGTGTAAAGAAATTAATTTCCCACATTACCTCTATGCAGATATTAATCCTCATTTTACAGATGAGAAAACTGACATGGGAGCATTGGGGTCAGATAGCTAGTAAGCCGCAGAGCAGGCATTCAAATCCATCACTGAAGCCTTCAACTCTCTACTTTCAAGTCAGATGGCAACGGGTTCATAACACACATTGACACAGTGTATGACCTTAGACAAACTGCATCACTCCTCTGAGCCTGTTTACTCATCTCTAAAATGGGTGATACTACCTGTAAGTTTGTTGAGAATATTCAACAAGAAATCTATGTCAATCACCTGTTACGGAACACATGACATGCTTAGTCCATACACTGTCCCACCGCAAGAATCATTTTAGTATATTCACATTTCAGCTATCTCTGGGTGAAGATCCTGAGTTCTGCTTAAGTGTATAATTCCCAGTGATAGGAAAGAGAAAGGACAAGCAAAACTTGGCTGACTTGGCGATATTTTCAGGAATCATTTGTAAGGCTTCACTGGACTTTGAAAGATGCTGTTCTGTTGATATGCACTCAGAATAAAATTCTTTATGACCCCTTGAAGCCCTTCCCAGTCTTGGCCATCTCTGGAAATGGCATTTGACGAGGACCACTTCATCTAAAAGAGTCATGTCTCCAAAATGTGTCCCAGCAGCAAAACCGTATTACCAAGCCTTGCCGGGTAATCTATTTTTCAATCTTTCCCCTACAATCCTAAACATACCAAAGTGCTGATTTTCTTTTTTTAATGGCCACTGTGCTGGTGCAGATGTTTTTATAGTAGCAGCACGGCTCCTTGTAGGTCCTTCCCCTTCGAAGTGCCTATAAACTCAGAACTCATCAACTTCCGTGAGAATTTCAGCTTACCTTGTACTGTGTAAAAAGAGACCTACTTACTAAAGGCAGGTGTCTCTGTCCAAGTTCTCAGAATGCACTTCCAGTATGATCTGGGGGCTTCCAGATACTCTCCTAATTTCCACAGCCCACCAGAGTTTCATCTACTTTTGCAGATTGCTAATTTTTAGAATAGAAACTGGACAACTCCTCACTTGGTAGAGTGGGTCCCCTAAGAGGTACTCATGTCCTGGATGCTGCCCTTCCTCTATCAGTATCCAGCATCTGCCTGTGAGCTGAAACTGGGCTGTTCCACATTACCCCCAGGATCCATTCTTTCTCTGAGAGGTTCCCCCTGGCTCATTTGCAAGACCTTTGAAAGGCTAGATAAATTATCTCTCAGAAACCCTTTGGGGCCAGTATTGGATTAACCCTTACAAAGAGTTCTAGCTGTTCAGATGGTCCATTTACTTGGAGCCCTGCTGTTCCAACCTTTGCAGTTTACACACACAGAAAAGCCCTGCATCTTGCCTTTGTTAATTGCCTTATGAATCTACCTTCCACCCTTGGGGGCATACCATCACTTAGCTGTTCCCAAGTTGGCCCCAGCATCCTGTACACAGCTCTGCACCCTGTGAGAAACCACTGCATGCTGAGAGCAGAATTCGTTCAGAATGATCTATGGCATTTCCTCATTGGGCTCCCTGCTCCTGTGTGTGGATGGCAGGCTGGTCTGATAATTTACTGCTCTTAACTTTCTCACACCCATTCTTCTTAAGTCTGTTCTCCTTTAGGCCACCTGCAATATCCAAAAGATAGTTGTCTTGGGACACAAAGATCCCCTTCACTCTCATAAAAAAAATTAATTTCACTTTTCCTCAGCCTCATTATCTTCTTAATTGTCTTCTTTGCCCCCTCAGTAGGAAGGATTGTCTGTGGATTTCCAGGCAGCCTTCTGTGTTCCAGTAGGACAGTGGGTTTCATGGCAACACTGAATCACTTAGATATTAAGAGCTGCACCAGCAGCACACGTTAACCGGCTACCCCATTTGGACACCCTTGAATACCAATCTGTGCTCTCAGTTATGACTTCTTTTAGATTTGCTCATTTTTTAGAGGTCACCTAGACTTCATAATGACACATGTCCGCCATGCTTGTGTCTTTCTGGTTATACAATAACTTTGTCATGCAGTATCTCCATAGAGCTGGGCAATGTCTCTTCAGTGAGGCCAAGCTATGTGGGGTCCTTCCAGATTTACAGAAGACAAGCTCAGAGAGAGAAAGACAGGCCCCTAAGGAGGTCTAGATATACAGTGGCCAGACCCTGTGTCCCTGTGCGCCTATTGTACAAGGTTTGGAATTAATGGAGATCTAAAATGAAAAGATACAGTCTCTGATCCCCAAGATATTATAGCCACTGTCACCATCCTGATCATCACTGTCTCTACTGATGTGTCTACCCCTCCCCACACTCTCATAGAAATTGTGAAATGGTGATATCAGTCTATTACGCATGACCATTATGTAGGGATTTCCAGATCTCTTATATTAGACGACCAGCACCTGGTGGATTCAGTGATGTATCCCCTAAGTCTCTTTGTTCAAGTCCTTTCACAGACAAGATCTATAATATTTGCCAACTGAAACTCATTCCAGACTTATAATCACCTTCTCCCCAGGTTTTCATTCTCTTCCTCCTTTTCTCACCATTTACTCCTGTTTCTCCCCCTTCCTTAAACTTGGGCATTTCCAGGGTATGGTACTCAAAGCAGAACCAGAAATTCAGATTAGAAAACTTGTTTAAATGACTGATTAAAATTGACCACGATGAAAACCCATCATGAGAGATTTATGATGAACCTCTGTCAACTTCCAAACTCTCCTCGGTTCTCAGACCACCCGCTTCCCAACCAGGGCAGTGTCACGGGAGAGGTGCCAAGTCTTTCCCTCTCTGAGGCCTATGGAATCTGATGCTGCCCCCCTCTCTTATTACAACTCTTGTCATTATTCTTCTTCTCATTCAAATCCTCAGCCACACAGAGTTTAGTCCACTCCTAGCCTCCCTCTGTGTAACGACTCCACCACCATCTTTCTCCCTGCCTCTCATGCTTTTCCCCCACATAACCTCAACCACAAGGCTGGTCCCTCCTCAATTAAATCTCAGCTCTAGTGTCAGTTCCTCTGAAAAGGCTTTCCATGACCAATGCATCTTAGGTTAAATCACCCACATTCCTTTCTAGCAGATTTCCCCAATTATTTCTGTGACATTGTTATGCTTGTCTATTCGCTTTCTCATTTTTCATCTATCTCTGCCTCCTAAATATGAGCTCCATTGAAAACAGGGCCACTTTTCTGCTACATTTCTGATGTCTAGACCTGCACTGTTCAATGCAGTAACCGCTAGCCAAATATAACTATGTAAATTAAAATAAAAATCAATACAAATTAAATAAAATTAAAAATTCAGTTTATTAGTAGTACTAGAGACATTTCAAGTGCTCAGTAATAACATGCAGTAAATGACTACCATATTGGACAGCACAGAGAACATTTTAATAATTCCAGAAACTTCACCAAGAAAACAATGAGATTTTTTTTTTTTTTATCCAGTGACTTCATGACACCTTCATACCATCAATTTCAAAGAGTTAATAATATGTATCTGCTGTTTCTGGCATCTATTGAACAAACTCATCTTGTGAGCCATCCATTAATTCAATTGTACAGTGGGAAGTGCAGAGATTGCCTAGGGCAATGTTTTCCAAATAGCAGGTACCCAATAAGTATTTGTGGAATAATTTAATAAATGAGTATTTTCTTTGAATCCTCACTCAATTTCAGTTTGTCTCTCACCTCTTTGTGCCGTCTAAACCCAAAAATGAGATAAAATAGAGAATGTTCATAGGACAAAATCCGGCATGGTAAGAGACCTCCTACAAGGATTTCCAGGAGACAGAGCTGTGAATACAGGCCCTTCTCAGAAAGAGAATACATGGGGTGATGTGATTACGCTTGCATATTATGTGAAGAACAGAAAACTGGAAGAGAATTACATTTGTGTGATTTCAGAGACATATGGAGAGAAGGCAGATTTAGGGTCAAAGTAAAAAAATATGTATATTCCAACAAAGCTCTCCCAATACCACATAGGCTGCTTTGTGTGGTAATAAACTCATAGTCACCGAAAGTACTCAAACTAAAACTGAGTCTATTACCAAAAGAATTTTTGATTACTGGATAAGAAGAAAGTTCAGTTATTGAAAAACCATCAGAGGTTTCTTCAGAAAAACTTCTCAAAGAAAACACTGAGATTTTTTTTATCCAGTGACTTCATGACACCTTCTTACCATCAAATTCAAAGAGTTAATAATATGTATCTGCTGTTTCTGGCATCCATTGAACAAACCCATCTCGTGAGCCGTCCATTAACTCACTTGTACAGCGGGAAGCACAGAGATGCTCAAGTAAGGAGGACCTAGGTTCAAATGCCCAGCTCCTTCTGTGACCTTGGGCAAGAAACCTAACCATCATGAGCTTCACTCTTCTCTTCTGAAACAGGGCCTGTGTTGGCCCTACTGGGTGGGAAGGGAGACGAAAGGAGAGAACAAAGTGAAAGATCAGGAACTCAGTAGGGGTAATGTTCTCTCCCAAGGAGAATATAACTTTCCATCTGAATCATCAGAATCCTTATGACATGGCTGGTATACGTGGCCTAACTCCGAAGCCACAATGGCATTGCTTTGAGTAAATAGGCATCGACTGTCAGAGAGAAAGAGTGAGAGACAGAGGACGAAAGATGACAGCTGCTGCTGAGCCTGGCCATGAAATGCAAAAGCAAACATTTACAAAGCCACCACTCAGTGTCAGTCCCTGGGGACACAAGATGCTCCTCAGAAGAACACTGAAGAGGGCAAGACAGACCCAGACCCATGGCGCTGCAAGTCCCAGCAAACAGAGACAACCTCAACAGAGTTTCAGATCGAATTACGTAGCAATCGAAAGAAGAAAGAGATTAATTCCAGAATAAGGTCTTGGGTAGTCTTCTTGAAAAGGGTTATTTGAGCTGGATGTTAAAATATGGGTAGCGTTTTACAAAGGAAAGCCTGAATGTAGGGAGTCGTGGGAAAAATGAGAGAGAAATTCATTATTTTTAATAACAAAGGATGAGAATGGAAAACAATGGGGGAAATGATTTGAAAAATGACATTTGAAGACTTTTCCTTTTCACATAGCCCCATCTTGTTAATATGTTCACCGGGAGTTTGGTAACTGATTTGATCATCTTTGGATTTTAGCAAAGGGCCAGAGAAGGGCAAGGTACGTTCGACCTCAGTGGACTATCTAGGAGATGCTTGCTGATGATTTTATCTAAGGAACTGGGAGGGGAAAGAGAGAGGATGCAAATCATAAAATGTCTCCTTGTATAACTAAAGGGCCTTTGGACAAAGACCTTTTCAGAGAAAAGAGGACTTTCTGGTCAATAACATAAAATCTCTAATGCACTAAGAAAGAGATGTCCTACTTGAACAGAACAGGGGAGAGTGATTTTACCATCTCCACCTCTACTGCTTACAAATGTATTCACTGCAGCCTGAGCTGGGCCTTCTAAACTCAACAGGGGCCCAACAGCTGATTTGGAATCTCTGAACTGTTTTTCCTTGGTTGAAATGGAGTCACAGCTCCCCCTTCTGGGAGCTAAAGTGCCATCCAGTCCCGGAAAAACCTGCGTGGAAAAGACTTTATAGCAGTTGGGCCTAAAACCCTGTGCTTCTCAGTACTTGCCTGCACGACAAAAAGAGCATCGAGAAGACTGAGAGCACACTTTTAAGTGAGCCTGATTCTGACTTCTCAAGGGCCTCTGACTCACAGGGGTTTGGATTTTCATTTCCCTGGAACTAAGAGTCCCAGTACTCCTTTGAGAGATGGATGCCCTTATATAGGGGAACCCAATTTGGTGTGGAGGTTGCAAATCTCTTTGGGGAGTGCAGCAAGCAGGAAGGTTTCTGGATCTGTGTGTGCACACGTGCATGTGAGTGCATGTAAGCACGTGTGCCTGCATGTGCTCCTATGCCCACAACATGAATAAACATATGGGGCTCAGATTCCAATTAATACAAAGAAATTAATTTGCCTGGAAGTATTTGCATTGATGAATGGGTGTACATTTAGCTCTCTGGAAAGCAAAGTTTCCTTAATAAGAAGCTCAGGCTTAGTCCAGAAGCTTTGAGGGGTTCTGTCTACCAGCCATAGTCAGTATTGGTTCCCAGGTTGTGTATAATTATCTAAAGACACTGCAGAAAGAATCCATGGGGTGTGTGTGTGTGTGTGTGTGTGCACGCACGCACGCACATGCGTACGCATGTGCACACACACGCTTGTCTATGGGGAACAGTGATTGAGACACATCGGGTCATTTCTCTCCAGGGTCACATTTCCAGATGGAGAAGTTCTGCAATATGTCTTTGAAATGAGAAGTTTGATGAGGGAAAGACAAGCAGCTGTCCCTTGGGTGGGAGCATGGTGTCCAGGCAGGGAAGGGAACAATACATAGTCCCTGGGCAGAGTGACTGAGTGAAAGACATTGATATGACTGACAGGCAACCTGAGTTCTAATTCTGGGCAGGCCACCAATTCCCTGGAGAATGTTAGGGGAAACTCATCCTGTCTTGGGCCACAGAGTCCTGCCTGTCTGGTCTTTAATATTCCTTCCAACTTCGATCATCTATGAACTGGAAAAGAGAGAAAATGAGAACAGTTCCCAGCGTGGGGTTTCCTCCTCTGTCTTCACACCCCCTGCCCAAAATGAGCCAGGGAGCTCTGCTCTAACCCGAGTTTCCTAAAGCAGATTCTCTGTGGCAATGTGAAAGCTTCAACCCGAGGTAGCTGCCTCTGGCCAGAGAATGGTATGTGTGCAAGTGCCTGCAGGTAGAACAGCCACCCACTTGCCGGGGCAGGTTCCTGCAAACACACGTTTGCTTTTATCTTACCCTAGAAGACACACACATACATACGTAGATAATTTTTAAGCCAAGTATATTTCTATCTTTCCCCCCCTCCCAAACCCTTTTTTGGTGGTCCCTTCAAGCTAAGGTAGAAAAGCTGCTGTGTTCCACCTTCTCAGGCTTGTCTTCTCCTAGTTTTGCTGCCTGGGAGTAGAACAGCTGCCTCTTACCTTGAGAAAGTAACAGCTGCCGAGTCTGGAAGCCATGCTAACAGCAGTAAAACTCAGCATTTTTGCTGAGTAGGGCAAGCCTTTTAGAGACAGCCCGGAATCAAATCAATGGCTGGCCCCAGAGCCCAAGCCCAAGAGTACCTAGCCAAGGTGGCCAAGGGACTTACCTATGAAGACTTCTAAAAGGTGGAAGAAGGAGGAAAGAGGGGCCTTGACCCAAACTGTCTTCCTAACTGAGATTCTCCCACGCCCCACCCTGCCCTTGGCAGTATTTAGGAGCTAAACAAGAGATGTGAGGTACAAACCAGACAGCAGTTTAAGTCAATTACCGCCACGTTCTGTCATGTGCTCGCCATCCACAGTCCCTTCCCAAATTGTGAGTCTCCCCCACCGGTACTGAAACACACACACACACACACACACACACACACACACCTCTGCTTCTCCCTATATCCTTCTAACTCCAGGGGAGGCACAATTTTGGAAGATTCCCTGGGGTTGGGGGGCTTCTCAAGCCTGCTGGATATGGGGAAGGAAAGAAAATTCTGCCCCAGATATCTCCTTCCTATCACCCACAGCGGCAGAGCTGCCCCCACATGAAATTTCCTCCGAGACCCCATGCAATGGTGATGGACAAGCAAGTCCCCAGAGGATGTTTTCTCCCTTCCCCAAGGGAGAACCACACAAACTTGCCCTGATCCTCCCCCCAAAAGCACTAGAAACAGAGAATGTCCTTATGCTGAGATGATTACAAACCAAGAGACAGGGCAGATTTCTATCCCAGACTTGCCCAGCCCCAAATAAGGAGCCCACCGCGCTGACTTTCCCCTTCCTCTGTCACAGGCTACCCAGTGCCTCCAAATTCCCATCAGAATCCTGGAGTCTGCCCAGTGTGGAATTTAAAGTGACAGCATCTCATTTGCCTCAGGGTTTGGTCATTTCTCTTTCATACAAAACGGTGGGTCCAAGTGTGTAGCAGGTCCAACCTTTGGAGGAATTTTCCTTCAAGGATACCAACATTGGGCTAAACATGATGCCATCCATATCCCTATCATCTCCGCCAAACCCGAGCCCAGAGCCCAGAGGAAGTCCACAGCGGGTTTCCCGATGGCTACGTGATCCTATAGTAAGGATCCCATTTCGTGTAAGCTGGAGAGACCTAATTAAAAAGACACACAAGCGCACACATACCAAGATACATACAAACATGCACACACACAAATCGCGCAGTAAGTAGGTTATAGGACCTCTCTTCACCCCCCTCCCCTACACACACACACACACACACACACACGCAGCCACACACACACCACAAACACGCATCAAACGCAAACGACGCCGCACACGCAGACACACACTAGCAGCACATCAACTTCCCACCATGGTACACACGTCGGGAGCACGCCGGGGCACACACGCCACTTTACTAAAAGCCGCATTTAACCCTTGCAGTTCCACGTACAGGGACCCCCTCCCCGGAACCCGATTGGACTTGGCGGCGGACTGTGGCCGGGGAAGAGCCGACGAGCGTGCCGCGGAGAGCGGGGTGGCCGGGGGCGCCCCGAACGCGATGCGGGGCCCTCTCCAAGGGCAGCGGGGCTCCAGGGCGCTGCACCCGGCGCCGCCTTACCTGGAGTCAATGTCCGTCTTTGGCGGAGAGCTGCGGGCGGACGCTTTTTATTCTGCTCGGTGGGAACTTGGGAGAGCCCTGCGTCCAGCTCGCATACCGGGGACGGCGCGGGGACTGCAGGCGTGGGGGTACCTGGCTCCTAGCAGCCTGGCTCATACTCAGCCGTAAAGTCCCCTTCGCTGGTCCCGAGGACAGGCATGAATCCCGGCTCCGGAAGGCGGTCACTACTCCCTGTGCCTCCCGGCTCCTGGCTCCGGCTCTCTCGCCAGCTCGCTCCCTCTCTCGCCTGCGCTCTCCTCCTCCCCCCGCGCCAGATCAGTTCGCAGCCGTAGGGACCCGGAGCGAGGCGGCTGGCGAATGGAGAGGGAAGTCCAAGTGCGCCGCGGTCTCCGGGCGGGGAGCAGCGGAGGACGGGCCAGGCAGGGGGCGGGACTTAGCCGGCGACGGGCGAAAATGAATGGGGGAGCGGCAGCCGGGGGGCGGGGAGGGAGGAGCCGAGCGCCGGGTTTATTCCGAGGAGTGTTTTGTACGTCTTTAGGCGGAGGAGGAAGAGAAGGCAGCGGAGAGAAGGGAGGCCGCCCGGAGGGAGGGGCGGCCTGGGTGGGCTGAGGCTGAGCCACCCGGGAGTCTCAGGGGTCTGGGGACAGGGAGGCGCGTCTCGGGGTCCCAGCATCCACAGGCGCTGCGTGTGTGCGCAGATCCCGAACGTGGTGTTCTTAAGCGTGTCTGTAGCTGTGCGTCGCGAGTACCCGAGTGTTTCTGAGTATGCGGGTACTCGTGTGGCTGCGTGAGCCCATCGGAAGGGGGGTTTTGTCTGGGGAGGTGCCCATGTGGGTCCGGCTGTGTCTGTGCCTCTCTGTTTGAGACTGTTTCTCTCCTTGTGTCGGCGGGAGCCCACGGAACCTCTAGGAATTAAGCAAGTGCTTCTCTACGTGGGCAGGACGTAGGACGTAGCTGAAGGAAACGCAAAGTTCTCTGGAGACCACCAGAGGCAGGGAAGAGGCAAGGGTACGGGGACCGAGAGGAGAATGTAGGCAGCCAAAGGCTCCGCATTCAGCCTGAGGTGCAGGCTGGGGTTGCTGACTCTGGGCCTCTCTCTGAAGCAGAAAAGAAGGCCCTTAGGCGATCTGAATGCCCACGCCGTGCATATTCTGTCGGCGTGCTTACTTTGCTTCCCTTGTGATTTAAACCACACCAGTAATGCACATTCCTAGACCCCCGAACATTAGACCAGGGTAATGAAACGACCAGAGTGGAGGAGCAGGAAGCCATGAAGACAAAATGTTGGGGAATTTAAAGGAACCCAGATTCAGAAGTACAGGCTCTAGAAGGGGTGCAAATCCAGTAGCTACACAGTGTTGGCCAAATTACTTACTTCTTACGCCTCACTTTTTCATCTGTTTACTAGGATAATGTAACTATCTATGTAATGGAGTTGGTGTGGAATTTAAATGAGCCAATGTATGTAATAGCATATAAAATGATCCCTCCCACCTAGTGAATTATCAATGCATGTTTTCTGCTATTGTGATTCCTATTATAATTATAATTATTATTATTTTAATTATCCAAAGGATGATAGGAGAGAGATGTGACTTTTAAGAAGGCCTGGAAAGAACTTAGGAGGAAGAAGAACCTTGAAGTAAAATGGAAGAGTGAGAGTTGAATGATGGTCTGAGAACTTGAAAACTGTATGTAATCGACAAAGAAGGAATGAGAAAAAAAGAGGAAGAACACAGATAACCGGGATGAGCCTGGGTCTCTAGAGTGCAGGACTAAGGAGAGGGAGTGGAGGGGAGGGAGCAGCAACCAGTTCAGGGTTCCTCTGATTCACTGGACTATTAAGTGAAGACGTCAGCACCACGGACAGCTCTCAGGTCACTGACTAGCCCTGATTTCTCTTTCTGTCTGATGGAGATTTCTTCCCTTTTTTCTTGGGCAACTTTTCCTCCCCTTGGCATCTGGAGCAGGTTCGGAACCTGGCCAGCGGTTCCAGGGGCAACTCCGATTTTGAGTCTGACTATGAAGAAGTACTTTCACCACACACCTGATTCTCCATCCATGTCATTATGGAACCTCAGGTTGCTATCTCCTATCCCTTTCTATCTCCTTTTTTCTCTTTTCCCCTCTCTTTCTGTACCCCACCTCTTCCTTTATTTCCCCTTCACTTTCTTTCTCTTTCTCCATAAACCCCCCCAACTCGGAGCTGCCTCCTTCAGCAATAGTAGGCAACAGTACATTATTGGTGATGCAGTTCTGAAATTGGTCTGAAAACCTGGCAGGCAGGTTCATGTCTAGACAAATGTAAAGACTGAATTCTCTTCTTAACTCTTCCTTAGTAATCAATCTCCTACATTGGTTGTGGTCTGGTTGCCTTATAAGGAAGGGAGTTAACACTGTGGAATATTTTCCTGACTTTCTTTCCCCTAATCCACACAGTCAATATTTCCCTCTGGAAACATGATGCCTATTCTAGTTCCAATTACTGTTAGAGAGAACTTTGATCATGCACTAGATATTCCATTTGGAAAGGCCCCCTGTATCGCTGTTCATAATTTTCAAAGTGTTATGAGGCATGTTGTAGATAATACTACCCCATTTTTACATGATATAAAATTGGACCCTAGAAGACTTGAGTAGCATACTGAAATACAACTAGTCAGTCAGTGATAGAGTCAGAAATTCCACACCCATGTCCAAGTCCCAAATCTTTAATGCATCTTAAGAAATAACAGGGAATCCCTGGAAAGATTGGAAGATCTTAGAATTTACAGGAGTTACTGCACCCAACCCTAAAAATATAAACTTAAATGTCTAGGTCCATTGCATAATTTGTCCAATGGAGGATTTAGTAGCTTTTGCCCCTGGAGGAGGAGGTGAAGGTTTTGCATGTACAGATTTAAGACTCACCAGAGTCTTATGGTTTCTCAGTTTTGAATAAAACTCCAACCTTTCCAGGCCTTAGTTCATTTGCATTTGGCTGTGTTTAGCTTCCCTGTTTCTATGAAGAAAGGCTAAGAGGGCCATTTAAAAATGTCTCCAAAGACTCCTTGGTCATCAGAAAAGTTCCGAGTGCAAAGCATTCCTAATGACTTATGGAGAAAGCAATCAGAACCATATGGATAACATTTCTGCAGAAATACACACGGGTGGGAAAAGGTTTATAGGCCAAAAATATATTTCTTTTTTTTCCTCTTTGCCAAAGAAAGAACATTTAAAGCAGCTTGAGATATGTGAGAAATGTCTTGTTCTTTCTTTGGGGTGGGTGTTGGTGAGCAGCTGTTTGCTATTTCCACTGAATTTACCAAGGGCTTGCATGGGGAGGAGTTGCGACAGATTAGGGTAGACTTAAGGAAGAACTTCCTGTCTGTAGACCTTGGGGTGATTCTTGCACAGAACCTTTTCAAGAGCATTAACTAAGTAAATGGGATATTTCACAGCATCCTATTCACACTACGATGGATTAGACAATATTATTAAAGTCACAGTTCATTTTATGTGCATCACAATTGCTCTGAACCCTTTGTGTTGTGCAAAAAAAAAAAGTGTTCACAAACATGTCCACAAAATTTTGCATAAAATTTTATTGAGTCCTTCTTTGCCAACCCCATTTATGACTGTCTGTTCTCAAACCCCAGCTGTAAAGCCTCAAGAGTAGATGAATTTTCTGGTCTCCCACCTGAAGTTAGATTTTATAACTTGCTTCATTTAAATTTGAGCTGAAGAAATTAGAAAAAAGAAGCCAACTGGGATATACATAAGGAGGTAAATGGGCTTCTTTTTTCTAGAAATAGATAAGAAATATAGATAAACGTTCAGTAGGGGAATGGAGGTTCCACTTCCCACTCCTTAAAGACAAGATTTTGTCCTGTTTGTGTAGGACTCTGAGCCACCTGCTACTGCCTCAAAAGCTTCCATTGACTACTCCTGCCAAATCTCAAAACAGTTAAAATCCCTTAATCCAAGGTACTTTGGGCTCAGAACAGGCTCAGCAACTGCAGAAAGAAACCTGCCTTTCTTAAGCATCCACTGAATGTGAGGTGGTATGAAAGAATCTGAGATGAACGAGTAGCCTGATTTCTGCCTTCTAGAAATCTGGAGTCAACTGCAGAGCTATACTTACGCCTAAATGATCACAGCACACTGTAGAATGTAGCTGGCATATTCAGCCTTTAGGAAATACTAGGAAAAGCTAATAGGAAAAAAAGCTTGCTTCTATATAAGGCATAATATATTACACCTATCAAGAGCTATTTTAATTCGGTTTTAAAAACAGTTGAATAGGAGCTAATATTTATTAAGTGATCACTGAATGTCAGAAGCAGTCAAAGACTTCCATGTTTCTCAGCTTGGTGGATTTAAGCATCTACTCATTCAGTGAAAGTGCCAGGTAGCACCCCTCTCTTTGCCTCTTTCCTCCTCTCTCCCAAATCCCCATTCTCTTCCCATCCAAACTGCAGGGACAATGTGCTTAAAATGAAATTCTCATCCATCCTTTTATTCATCCAAAACCCGTTGGACATCCAACTACATACCAAAGTCAGAACTGTTTTTCCCAAAATGCCTTGTCCCCCACCCTCTGGCCCCAGGTGCTTTACGATCTTATGCGTGCCTGATTATCACCCTTTACCTTCTCCATCATTGCTCACTAGTTCTTAGTTCCTAGTTCTCCTTGTGCCCTCACTCAGGCCGGTCCCTCTTAAGGGTTAAGTTTTTCTCCTTAGCAATCCTTCATACCTACATGACTAACTCGACTTCTCCTTAACTGCTTAGCTCACATGCTGTCTCCTGTACCACTTCAATTAAGGTAAGAACACATTTTCATAGGAAGCACACAAGGCTGAGGATAATTTGGCTCGAACTTTCTCTCTACTCTCGCGCCTGGCTCTGCACTCGGACCCCACTGTCCTCTTCCACTTGCCAGAGCTTACCAAGTTCCTCTCTGCCTCTGAGCCTTCCTGCTAACTCTCCACTCCCATCCAAGTCCTTCTCATCCTTCCAGTATCATTGTAAATGTCACCTCCCTGTCCCCCACGCAAGCCTGTCAGCTCTTTCACAACCCTGAAAGTCTCCTTCATAACATGTATCATCATTGTAATGAAATAATTACTGGTGACATTTTTTGTTTAATATATGTTTCCTCAGCTAGAACTAAAACTCAAAACCATAAAATGTATATCCACGATGACAGCTTGGTACATAAAATATAATGAACATGTATTAATTAGTCCCCGTATCTCAGTAGCTACTCCCAGTGCTTCACAAATATTAATTCACTTAATTCTTCAAACAACTCTGTGATGCTGTCATTGTTATTATACTGATCACCCCCATTTTCAGATGAAACACAGAGATAAATAAATGGTCTGATATCAGGTACCAGAATCATGATCTAAACCCAGAACATCCAGCTATAGAAAACAAACCTAGTCTTTTATGTAGGAGGAGCCTGGTACATATTCATTCAGTAAACAGGAATTCTTTTTAATCTTTCCAATCCTTAAGTATATTCTGTGTCTTTCTAGTCTGCATAACTCTTCATTTTCTGTCTTTAATGATGGTTATTTGCATATGGCAGCCTTGTTTATGTTCCTGGCTATTGGCTGTGGTCCTTCAAGAAGCATACTGATATTCTGGAGTCATGCTACTATGCACTGACTGCTTGACTAAGAGTCGCACCTGTTCTGGTCTCCCACCAATCTCCCCAGTCATGAGAATGGATGTGTTTGGACAAGACACATGCAAACTGGTTTTGCTAGGCATTCCCAGCTTCCTCACTCTCTCCTCACTCTTCCTTCCACGTTGCTAAAGTTTCAGCTTCCTTACCTTAAGTCTGCCCAGATCTTTGCTTTGGTGACAAATGATTCCAAAACAGATCTCAGGAAAGGAGTCTGGAAAAATATTATCCTGTTGGCTGAGACTCAAGAAATTTCCTTATTGCAAACTCCCTTGATAACCTACTTGAATTAATATTTCAGTGTATGTAAGGTTTTTTGAAATCCCACATAGCTGATCCCTTGTTTTGTTCTGTTTGCTGTAAACTTACTTTTTCTGCAATGACTTAAAGATGAGGTAGGCCCATCAGGTAGCCCTATGATACAGGAAACATCACCTCAGAGCCATAGAATGAATTGCATAAGGATAAGATTTTGTAATGAGGGACCCACAACTTGAACCAGTCACTCAAAAGTCATCAGTACTAGGTCTTTCTTTATTTCTCATTAAACACAATTTTAGGTGGTTTGATGATCAATTCATTATATCCTATTCCTTCCGAGCCCCTCCCTGTTTCCAACAGGCTGGCCAGTTCTCACTCTCTACCTGTGGTCCACCAGGGGGAGCCCTACATAGGTTATTTTTAGCCTTTGCCTGCCTGACATCCATTTTCCTCTTCTGCTAACAGCACTTTTATTTTCCTCTGGGAAACCACCCTTCTAATTTTCTCAATCCAAATGGTTCAAGAGATGCTGATACTACTCCATGACTCAAGGGCCTAGACCAGGACCAACAAGTCAGAATGTTCTATTGTTCTATCTCAATGATTGGTTTGGAGGTAGGTATTAATACAGATTAATCCCATAAAAATCAACCACAGGACATTTGCTGGAATTGCTAGAAGCTTTATTTATAAATACCACTAAAAACAAAACAATGACAACAAACACACTGAGGCTGGCAGGATCTGGTGGCCAAGTTTTGGAGATTGTCTTTGCTCCCACCATGAAGGAACCTGACTGGGATAAAGGCAACATGGAGGAAATGGATCCAGAGGTTTCTATCTAAACCAGTTTGATTGGGGTTTTTGTCATTTGCTACTAAATGCATCTTAAAAGAGCATTATACATCTGGGTGATTGAGCTTTAGATACAGAAATTTGAAAGCATTTGAAAGAACAGAAGTAGTTCTTCCAGCAGTAAATCAAGAGAGGAATGCATAGCCATTAATCCAGTTCTACCTCCGGCCAACTCTGTGCCTCAGACAAGTCAAGTCTATCTGTTCTCTGGGTCTTGTGTTCTCCACCTAGGCAGAATTCTAAGAAGACCTTAAACAGTGACTTCTGTGCATATTATGAGATAATAACATGATTATATTATTTTATGTGGTGAAAGAGAGAGGCTGCCTGGGTAGGCCAGCTAAATTATGTTAATTTTTCAAAACGGTGTTTCTCTGGCTGGTTGAAGAAGAGGAAACCTGAGAATACCTAACTAATCTATGAGAAAGCAGTTGCCCAGGTCATGAAAAGCCTAGGAGGGTCACATTGCAAGGACCCATGAGTGGCTCATAGATGCTAACAGGTATCCCTGTCTAACAGCAGTCAGGAAAACAGGAACTTCATCCCTAAACCACAAAGAAACCAACTCTAAACTTGAAAGCCCTATCTGACCCCTTAATTTCAGTCTGACAAGACCCTAAGAGAATAAGCCAGTCACTCCATTCTTGGGTTTTAAACCAACAGAACCTGTGAGAAAGTACATATATGTGTTCTAAACCACTGAATGCATGGAAATTTGTTGCACAGCAATAAAAAAATGAATACTAACTGTACATAAATTGGCAGGATCAAATCATCTCTATAGTCATCTCTCTCAGATCTGACATTGCATGGTCAGGTGGCAATTTACACTGCTGCTAAACTAACTGAGGTTTCCTCTCATATATCCCAATCCCTGATAACCCACCCTCATGTCCACTAATTTATCCAGAATTATGTTTTGAGTGCCTTCTCTGAGTCAAATATTTAGTCTAGAGCACTGAACAGACCTCTCCCTCCTGAAATATACAGTCTCATTAGGAAGTAATGTTACAGAGCTGGGGCCTTCTAAGAAAGTGAGGCAGTGCAAAGACCTGCCCTTCGAACCTCGATTTGTGTGACCGAGTCAGAAAGATTTCAGGCATGTTCCTCAGAGTAACAGGAGTGAGTTTTTGAAGAGACAGGAAAAGGGAAAAGAGACACTCTCAAGGGATAAAGTGGTTCCTCTCAGAGAGGAAAAGGACAATGTTCCTCCCCTGCACCCCAGTTTTATTGGGACCCAAAAGAAGTTTCCAGCGTCCCACCCAGGTCCACCTCTTGACTTTTGACTGAAAGAAGATGACATCAGACTTTCAAGGACCCATAGCAACCCTACGTCACCTTGGCCCAGGCTGACTGGTTCTAATTGAATTCTTAACTGTAAGTTCCTACAAATTTTATGGTTAGGAGGAACTATCCTTAACTCCCAGAGTTGCCTGAGTTCCTCCCATAGACATTATCTTGGGCCTGTATTTCTCCTACAGTTGACAAGTAGTTTGCTGAAGACTGTGACACATCCTGTCCCCTGAGGCCAGGCAGGGCTGCAAGTACATTGCTTCTTGGGAAAGGAAGCATGTGGAGGTCAGCACAGTGGGCCCATGTTATAGAATTATTCTCTTAGCCTCATGTTGCCACCGATCTCGTTTGTCTGTTGCTTAACAGTAACTCTTATGCCTAAAAGTGTTGCAACCATTAAATGAGGTGAGGATTTGGTGTGGAGCATGACATGGGGCTTGGTGTCATCCTAAGTGGACTCAAGCTTCCCAACAGGAATCATATAATTATTAATAACAGCATTTATTCAGCACTTGCTTTGGGTCCAACATTTTATTAACTGCTTTCTGTGCATTAGTTCATATAATTGTCACAAAAATACCAAGAGGCAGAGGCTATGAGTATCTTCCCCAGTGAGAACAGAATTAGTAAGAATTCAAGATTTAAATTCACATAGTTGTGCTTTCAAGTCTGTATACTTCACCATGATGTCCTGACAACTCTGGTCAGAGGCCGTTAAAACAAACGGGATGAAACCGTAGAGAGGTTTTATTATTTGGTTGTTTCTCCACACTGGGTCACACGTTCCACCTCCATACTGTGAGCACCCCACATGTGACAAATTCTGACGAGTCATCACACTGATCAGGAAGAGGTAGACAAAGTGGCGCTACCAGAACTTCTGTCATTTTTTGTTGCTTTTATTTGACATTTATTTCATGCTTATAATACTCTGGAAAAATTGCTAAATGCTTCACAAATATTGTTTAATTTAATAAATTAAGTGAATTAAAATAAATGTCAAAAAGCAGTGAGTCACAGATTATTCCCCTTTGTTGTAAATGAAAAAAACTAAAAGGTAAAATGATTTGCTTAAGTACCCATAGCTAGCAAGAAGAGGTGAGCTGGACTGGAACCCCAGCCCTAAAGCCTGTGTCTCCAGTGGATGGGCTCCTCTGTGCTTAACTGGCTTGCTTTTTTCCAGAATACACTATGTAACATGGTGACTGCAAGTCTCATCTGCTCGAGTTTCAAGTGACATCAGGATAGTATATAAGCACATTTGCTTTACAGATTCAGGTTCACTGTTCTGAGAAAGTCTGGTTGGTTTGTTATTTTGTGACATTAACATGTATTTTTGTCACTGTTTATAAAGAACTTCTACTGCAATTAACTTGAGTTCAACTGGTTAATCTTTGCTTCACACCATCACATATTCTTAGATTTTCAATATCTCTTAGTTACCTCTTGCCCATCTCTTGCCTGGGTTAGCCATTCCTAATCGATCATGGGACTCTCTCTTGAAAAACCCAAACCATTTATTAGCACAACCCTCAAGCAATGACTGCCAATCAATTAGATCTGGCCTAGGAAGGGAACTCTAAATGGCAGCCCTGCATGTTCCACCCCTGGTGAAGGTCCTCTGTAGACTCCAGAAATAATAGCCTGACTGTCCAATGGCAAGATCAAATAGAAAGAATTATCCAAATTGTGAATTAAGTGTATCTTTGCCTCTCTACTCTAAAGGGCTCATATCATTCTTTGTGTTTTATGACAGATTTCAGCACAGAACATTGCTTGCAGAGCCTGAGTTGTGATGCCGCTTGTGTAAAATACAATATGACGAAGTTCAGACATATTTGTGGATAGCAAACTCTATTTCATTAATATATGGGCACCAAGGACTTTACTAGGGATGGTATTCCTAGAATCAGATCAATGTCTGATTTAACAGAGGTTAAACAAAGTCATGGTTAATGAATTTGGTCATTGTTCTTCTGTGCTAGGATATTTGCTTGTATTAGATCTTGCGGATAACAACCAAGATCATGATATAACCAAGTCATACTATCCCACAGCAATTGTCTTGCAGGATCACCACACACTCCAGGGGGTTATCCAACTTTAGACAGACTGAGAGGCAGTAGTTCATCAAACACTCTGTATCGATTAGCACTTTGTGCCTGTAAATGACAGGAAACTGGTGAAACTTAGCTGAAGCAAAAAGAAGGAAGATGAAAGGATGAAGTGGAAAAAGAAGAAGGAGGAGAAGAAAGAGGAGGAGGAGGAAGAGAAGACTCCCATGAAAGTCTGGGAGGCTATTACTAAAAATACGCAGAAGAGACAAAGTCTACAAAAGCAACAATGTGCACATCACCAGCTCCTTGACGCTCATCGAGTCTTTCCATTAAGCATGTCTAGAGAAACATGCAAGTAATTCTAAATTTTAAAGACATATTTTAAATTTTCACCTGAGAAACACTGGGTAAAGTTTTAGGAAGTCAGCTTCCTCACTCATTGAGGGACTCTCAGAAATTCCTTAGGTAAGTATCTGTGTCTTCGATATAGAGAATATTTTTTTAACATCTTTCTGAGGTTGGTGTTAGAATCGCAGAGCTTATTTTCAGAAAGATTCTTAAATAGTGCTGAACCTTACACATTTTACAATTCAATGGTCACAGTTAATATTGAAATATTTTAATGATATTTTTAAATATTGCCAGGGATAGTAAAAAATTGATTCTATTTTCTTTTAATTTTGCATGCCAAAACTCACAAGCATTAGAAAGAACAGGAAAAAGTGAAGGTGATTAGGTAGTGGAACCTAAGAACATTATTTTAATTGCCTTTTTTCCCTTGATCAAGTAGACTATAGAGCATAACTCAGGTACCTATATATTGAAAATGCCAATATAACACTTACCAATAACTTGTATATGGCATTTCCCACTCGTTGATCTCTGTCAGTAACTTCAATACAGTGATTTAGTTAATGCACATGGGTGACTATTTCTAATTGATGTGTTGAGAAATGTATAAAATCATTATTTAAAAGGAAAGCAGCCACACAATGAATCCAGAGGCTTGTGTGTTCCTTGTGGCTTTTTCCTTTATTTTATTTTATTTTATTTTATTTTTTAGCAGTGTGCCCTGTAAGGATTAATTTTACATGCCAACATGACTGGGATGTACAGATATTTTGTCAAACATTATTTTGAGTGTGTCATGGAGGGTGTTGGGATGAGATTGACAGTCAAATCACTAGAGCGAATAATTGTCCCCTCTCATGTGGGTGGGCCTTGACCAACCAGTTGAAGATCTGAATAGAAATAAAAGGTTGACCTTATGTCCCACTACTTCCCCCTAATACCCTAAAACCAAAGGATTCTTCCTGCCTGATTGACTTCCAAAAGAGATGTTGGCTATTTCCTGTCTTTGAACTTCTCAGCCTTTGGACTGAAATTGAAAGTATACTATCTGCTCCTGGGTCAGTTTAGGTCTCAGCTGGAGACTTGCAGGATCTTGCAGGATGTGGGAACTTGTCTGTCTCCATAATCATATAAGCCAATTCCTTTTAATTATCTCTCTATCTTATCTATTTAGTTATTTCTGTATCTCTGGAAAATCCTTACTAATACAGACCCTAAGAACATTATTTTATCCTGTGGGCCTCAGTTTCAAGAGAACCAAAGGAATAAACCTCAAAAGCACCTTCCGTCTCAGCGAGGTGGTAATGCATGAGCTCCAGCATGTACTTGGGACCTCACGGCAGCAAGGCTACCTGATGTATCACATCCACCCAGGAGCCACGGACTCAAGACCAGCAGCACCAAAGTGTGCAGTCTAGGTCTCAGCTCCATGGCAACAGATTCCTAGCTGAAACCTTGCTCTCTCTCATTCACGGGACTAGGGAGGACTAAGTGATCCACTTTCTCTCCTAGCATTTCATTGCTAGTCTTCTGAAAGATGTCTGGTAAAAGCAATCTGGAAGCTCCTAAGCTACCATAGAGTTACTTAAGATTAATGCAGGAAATTAAATATATCATTCTAAAACATTTTAGGATGATAGTTCTGTTATGAGGTTTGCATGCAGAGGTTAAAAGCAGAGTCATTGCAGCAAGATGTCTTTGGTTCAAATCTCACCTCTTCCACTAGTTCTGTTGTATGAGTCTCACTTTCCTCATATGCAAAATTGGCCCATTACTATTTAACTATGAGAATTGAGTAAGGGTTAAAAATATTATTGCTGCACTGGGGTTGTGACTCAGTGGTAGAGTGCTCACCTAGCATGTGTGAGGCCCTGGGCTCAATTCTAAGCACCACATAAAAATAAAATAAAGGTCTAAAAAAAATTGCTATCGCTTGGCATAGTGCCTAACATACTTAATGCTCTTTGCAGTATGTAACTAAATCAGATTGTTTGTTACCTCATTGTCAAGGAAATTAAGAAAGTGTACTGGTCTTAGTTTATAAGTGGCAGATTCAGAACTAAAACCCAGAACTTGAAGCATTAGCTGGCCCGGAGCATACATTCAGTCTATGTTGGTTCAGTCAGCCAGGGAAGAAAATCAACACACCTAGGTTCACCTGCACTTAGTCTTCTCTTCTTGTTTCTGTTACTTTCTGCATGCAAAGATATTAGACCTTTTACCATATAGCGAGAAACCAGAATATGTTTCCTTCTTGGTGCATTAAATGGGACTATGACAACTAGTCAAACAATGGAAATTATTCCCCTCTTATGTACACCATTACCATATTTATACCATGCAGTGTAGAAAGTCAAGGAGGCACTTTTTAAAATTCATTTTGTTCTGAAAAAAAAAAAAAAATGACCTGTAAGTTGAAATACACTTGAGAGCTGGAAAATGGTCTACAAGTGGCCGATGCTGACTGGTTCCTCAAGAGCCCAGGAAGCCACCCAGGGTGGGCCAACATATGTCCCGCCTGCTTTTCAAAGTTTCCCCAATCCTCCTACTCCTCGGTTTATACCCAAAGGAGTTAAAATCAGCATACTACAGTGACACAGTCACATCAGTATTTATAGCAGCTCAATTCACAACAGCTGAACTATGGAACCAACCTAGGTACACCTCAACAGATGAATGGATAAAGAAAATGTGATATATATACATATATATGTAATATTGTATCATATATATATATACATATATATATATATACATAAATATTCGATGTAATATTACTCAGCTTTAAACAAAAATGAAATTCTGGCATTTGCTGGTAAATGGATGGAGCTAGAGAATATCATGCTAAGTGAAATAAGACAAACCCAAAGAACCAAAGACCAAATGTTTTCTCTGATACGTGGATGCTAATTCACAATAAGTGGGGGATAGGGAAGAATAGAGTTACTTTATATTAGGTAGAGGGGAGTGAAGGGAGGGGCAGGGTAATGGGGGGAGGAATGATAGTAGAGTGAAACAGACATTATTACCTCATGTACATGTGTGATTACATGACTGATGTGACCCTGCAATATGTATAATCAGAAAAATGAGAGATTATGCTCTATTTACGTATGATCTATAAAAATGTATAAAAGCATTCTACTGTCATGTACAAATAATTAGAACAAATAAAATAAAATAATTAAAAATCTAAAATTTTTTTTTTTAAAGTTTCCACGAGGAAAGTCAGGGTTCCTATGCTAGGAGCTCTTCCTTTCCCCATGGACATGCTGTAGCTGAGACTTGCTGTGAAGTCCCTTGATCAATGAGCTAGACTCAAATCCAGTTTCTTGCTCCTCCAGCTGTTTTCACAAGTGCAGCTTGGGTGCTGGGAAGAAGTGGGGAGATATTTCTTCCCATCCGTTTATAAGAACTCGCAGCATTTGTTATTTTCAAGTCACAGTAGTAATGCCTGTTCACCATAAGCTCAAACTTGGTTGAATGTGCTCCTGGAGAGCTGTGTTGGTATTCTGTTGCTCTCTAAATCTCTGGTGGAAAGTGAACTGTGTTTCTCCTCTTCAAACAAATACCACTGTAAGTGGTGATCTTATTTGACTGCCCCCTGAATCCATTGCACAAACATCTGTCTCCTGGGAAGTAGATATCTACCTTGAGTAAGCTCGGGGGGCCTAGACTGCCTGTCTATTAAATGGCCATAAGTCCAGACCCTTGCCAGGGTTTCTGTGCTTTTAGAAAGCCAAGGGCACCTTTCCACACATGAGTAGCCACAATCTCAGTTTTAACAGAGTCACTAAAGATTGTCTGCTTCCAGGAGATCTTTGGTCTAGTCGAGACTTGGGATAAAACGTTATTTCATGGGTGGACAGTGGGATTTCTATTTTATTTTTGCTTTTGATTTTTTGTTGTTGACGGTGTTATTTTTTAACAACCATCACCGTTCTCATCCAATTTAAACTCTATAATCCTCCCTGCCTTAGCGAGCCTGCCAAATTTAGGTTATGGTAGAATGAGCTAGGGTCTCATCCTCTTGGACACATCTGCATTCAGGCCGCACAGCGGCATTTTACCTTGTGAGCACTGTTGGATGGAAAAAGAAAGGCGTGTGGACTCTAATATGTGCTGGCCCACTCTCTTCCCAGATTTATTTACTTTTTTTTTTTTTTTTTTTTACTTGAACGACGGGATGCTTTTTAAAATATCCACGGGGCCCTGAATCAGGGCTAAAACTGTCTTGGGGCTCAAGTTCATCTCATTTTCAATCTGCTGTTTGAATCTCAAATATCAGGAGAGATAGTTAAACTGATTAAAACTCTGAAACTGTGTTGGTGTCATGAAGCATTTCCCAGGCCACCTAATGGTCTTTGCTACCCAAGAGTCACAGGAAAGCATTTGGTCCTCAGAAAGGAAGTTGCCTTCTCTTGGACTCTTAGTGGAAGAGGCCACAGGTGGCCATTGAATAACTGAATTAGAGCCAATCTGAATTAGATGAGCTGTAAGAACTATACACCTGATATTAAAGATAGAGAATAGTATCAGAATATAAAATGTCTATGATAATTTTTAGGTTGGGTGTATGTTGAAATGATATTTTTGATGTGTGAGGTTTAATCAAATGCTATTGTACCTAATCTCATCCATCTCATTTTACTCTTTGTTAATGTGATGACCACCTGGTTCCAAAGATGCTGGAAAAGGGAATGTTCACATTAGCTAAAGGCAGTGGAGAGTGGGAGGGAAGGGTGAATGGTCACAACCCTTAAATATGTAAACCAAGCATGTTCCTGTTTACTCTACATTAAAGCCACAAACAACTCTTTGGTGACCCTGATAATCTCTTTCCCATTTGAAAGGTCTTCTAACAGAAGCCGAGGTGGTGTGTTAAAAATCTAGACACAAGAAATAGTAGAACAGGGAGCCTAGTCTCTCCACTGTCAAATTCATGCCCGTTCTGCTACACCAAAGTGCAAGGCTGTGAAATGTATTTACTTTACGATAGCCAGTGGGCTCAAGATTTTCAGTTCTGATTCTTCGTCTTCTCTCCTTATCTCTTTTTACCCATCGCTCGCAGGACTGCAAACAGGATTTAATATTGTTATTTTATTTACTACAACCATTTCTGGCCCCTGCACTCTGCTTGATGCAGTACAAAAATAGTTTGCCCTTTGGGAAGAGAGTGCTGGGTCTGAGCCCCTCCACGTCTGGATCTGTGTTTATGAACCAGGCAGGGTGGAGGAAGATAGCAAGTTGGCTAAGTACGGCTCCAGGGGGAGTCGCTTTCTGGCTGAGTTGATAATGGAAAATGGAGAATTTCATCTCCAGGTCAGTGACTGAATCTAGTCCAGTCTTTCAGTGTCTGTTCTGTATGATTACTTGGTGGTGAGCAGCAGGGAATTGGAATTTCCCCCAAAGATTCCTCTATTTTCCAAGAGCTCTCCTTCCCTCCTTCTATCCTATTTCCGTTTCCTTCATTCAGGCCTACTTTTCTCCAAAACCTCTCCTCACTAATTGGAAATGAAAAGTTAATTCCCACTGACCTCACTTCCTCTCATGCCTGAAATGAGAGAAAGAATGAAGAGCAAAAGATACAGAAACATGGGATTAAATGTCATCTCCTCTAGGACCACATGTGACTATTTTTATCATTATTAGATTGTATGAATTTAATAGCACATCTTATGTGATTGGTTTTTGAAACTAAGGTTCTCATCATGTCATCAGGATTTGGGGACTGGAAGGCTACTTGGATATGGTGTCCGGGTATATGGGACATGCAGGATTACTTTCCCAAGGAGGTGCACAGTGGTGCAGGGGACAGCTCCTTGTGTTCAGAGAGAGGAACCTTACATTTATATTGGAATGCTCTACTTATAGGCCATCACAGGTGTCTCTTACTTATCTCATTCTGTTTCCTTTTACATAAAATGTGAGTCGTAACCTTGTACACTATTATATTGCCATGTGTCAACTCAATAAGTCACTTTGACTGTTTTTCACTTATTTTATATTTGAGAGTAGTGGTCTCCAAGGCGAGTAAACACACATCTTAAAAATCAAAATTTAATTCATTATGAGGTTTGAGAAGAAAATATTGAAATTCTACTTCCATGTTTTTCATCTTTCAGAGTTTTTATTCTATATGTGAGCAGTAGCAAACATAACACATAGATATAATAATGTATATCATCTATGAATAAATAGATATACAGAGAGAATGTACTTAGATATTTTTATTGCTGTAGAAGTGTTATTGAAAGTGCCACTAAGACTACTTTTTTTCAAATGTCCCTAATGGCTTTTCTAAATTATAGTAGTTGAAGATGAAGAAGGTGAAGAACCTGAACTAAATTATAATTCAAGGACGTGACTCAGAAGATAAATTTATGAATTAACTCATCATATACTTTTCAAGTATCTCCCTCTTGCTATTATAACAACAAAGGTAAAAGTATGCAGTGTGCTCAGAATTCTGCTCAAGGAGGTTCAATGGATGGCTATCCAATTACATTTTTGTGCATTATGTCTCTATTTCTGGATTTGTTGGTCAGACCCATTACAGGATCTTGTTCTGAGAAAAGAGTGCCTCTGGTAAACCATCCTATAACTCCTCATTCCTAGTTCTCTACACTGATGTAGACACTGATAATTAGTTTATTTTTAATTTTAAAGTGCATAAATATCGATGACATTATTTTTGATACTTAAATAACCTATATGTATAATCATGCCAAATTTATTAAATGGAACTATAGACTATTCCAAAGCATTTAAAGTTGAGTTGTTGAATAACAACTTTAATGATCTAGGAAAAGTCTCATAATACATGCAGAAATTTTTAAAAAACTATAAGAGAAAAGGTATATTATGATCCCTTTCAAAATGTGTTTATGGGATTTCTACATCCACTCACGAAGGATTAAGAGCTGTGAGAATTAGTTTGTATACCTAGAAATCAAAGCAAAAGTTTTTAATGTTAATCAAAGCCAAGACTGTGAACAACAGGCAGTGCCGTGTAGAGTTTAGAGGTCAGCGCCATGATGGTCCCTGGTTGCTGGGAGAGGCACCCTACAGGTTGTGGAAAAGGGAGGGGAACAATTGGGACCTGGAGTTTCTATCAAATTGAGAGATGGAGATTGCACTTCGGACAGGACTAAAAAACTAGAATTTTCAGGGCACAGAAAAGAGAGAAAGGTGTACCCAAATAATCATCTCTGGAGATCTGCATGACCTTCTCATGTTTTTAACTGAGTATGACCTGTTTATTCTTGAGATGACATTAACTGAGATTGAATAAGAGATTGTATGGGCAGCAGCCTGCATTATTCTTGGAGCTCACAGAGGATGAGGAATAATGCCTGTTTTCACCAACAAGAGCACAACAGTCCATCTATGGACTTTTTTTTTTTTTTTTTTTCGGTACTGGGGATTGAACTCAGGGCCTTGTGCTTGCAAGGCAAGCACTCTATCAGCTGAGCTATCTTCCCCAGCCCTTATGAACTGTTTCTGAGAAAGGTATTGCCCTAAGAGTGGAATTAAATTGGGCTCCAAATAAGTACTATTCTGGACCAGTTGTAATAAAAGTGTTTGATTATTTAAACAACCCTAAAAATGAACTTTTTCATGTACAGTAATGGATACCAGAACAAAGGAACATATGACATAAACCTGATATGAGTCATAGAGAAGACTTAGCATTCAATGATAAAAATTCACAATATCTAACATCTACTAAAAAATTATTAGTCATGCAAATCAGCTAAAAGTCTAAAAAAAAAAAAAAAAAGAAGAAGAGAAGTAAATTAACAAAGCAGACCTATAATGTGGATAATGAAATTTGAAGTCGTGGAAGTTAATATCACCATCATAAGTATGTTCAACGTGTTCAATAAAGTAAAAGAAAACATGAACATACTGAGGAGATAAATGAAATATAAACAAAAATGAAAGTCATAGACATAAAAATAAAATATCTAAAATGAAAAATAGATGGGCACAGTGGTGCATTACTATAATCCCTGGGGCTCAGGAGACTGAGGCAGGAGAATCACAAGTTCAAAGCTAGCCTCAGAAAAAGTGAGGCACTAAGCAACTCAGTGAGACCCTATCTCTAAATAAAAATACAAATTAAGGCTGGGGATGTGACTCAGTGTTCAAGTGCACCTGAGTTCATTCCCAGTCCCTCCCCACAAAAAATAAAATAAAATAAAATAAAATAAAATATAGTATTAGTCGCAGTCAAAGAAAACTATAATGACCTTGAGACATGGAAAGGTGGATGTTATGGTTTGGATATGAGGTGGACCCCCAAAACTCCTGTTAATGCAGAAATATTTTGATGTAAAATGATTGAAGTGTGAGAGGCATAAATGAATCACTCCATCCTAGTTTGAATGGTAGGTTGGTTGGACATGGCTAGAGGAGGTGGGTTACTTAGGGGGGTGTGCTCTGAAAAGGCACATCTTCCCTAGATCCCCTTCTATACTCTCTATTTCCTGACTCCCACCAATAAATTGAGGAGCTTTCCTTCCCTGAACCCTTTCCCATGATGTTCTGCTGCACCTTGGTCCCAGAGCAATGGAGTCACCCACCTATGAACTGAGGCCTCTGGAACCACAAGCTACAAATGAACTTTTCCTCCTCTAAGTTGTTCTTGTCAGGTGTTTAGGTCACAGTGATAAAAACCCTAACTAAAACAGGGGACTTTCCAAAATGAAACCCTGAACAAAAGAAAAACAATACGGAAGAAAAAACTTAAATAGACTTCAGTGAGCTCTGTGACCATGTCAAGGAGACTATTGTGTATCTAATGAGAATACAAAGGACAGGGTAATGGCACAAAATAAGTTTGAAAAAAATAGTGTTTAACAGGTTTCTCCAAACTTGTAGAAAACTATACATTTTAAAAACTACATCATCAAAATTCATCTTGTGAGATGGATAGCAAGAGACACATTGTCTTGAAAAAAAGAAAAATATTTATAAAAACAAACAAAAACTATATCAATAAATGTAAAGCAGAATAAATGAAGTAACACCACAACTAGGAATATCATAATCCAATTGCTGAAAAGCAGTGATAAAGAGAATAAAGTGGTCTGAGAAAAAGACACTTCCAAAGAAACAAAGATAAGAATTACAGCAAACTGCTTATCATAAACCATGACAGTCTGAAGACAATGGAACCACATTTTTGAAGTGCTGATAGCAAACTCCTATCAAGCAAGAACTCTGCCCAATGGCAATAAACTCTAAAAGCCATGAAGATGTTTTCAAACCAAGGAAAACAGGTGATTATTGCCAGCTGATCTGCCTCATAAGAAATGTCAAAAGAAGTTCTTAGGATTAAAAGAACATACCAAATGGAAGTTTGGATCTACACAGAAATGAAGACTACCCAGAGGCAAAATATCTTGTTCTAATTTCTTGTGCTGAGACCTAGGAATATTTTTCTAATTTTTAAATATTGTTCAAAGATAATTGTCAGGCTGGGTTGTGGCTCAGTGGTAGAGCACTCGCCTAGCATGCGTGAGGCCCTGGGTTCGATACTCAGTACCACATAAAAATAAATTAAAGGCATTATGTCCACCTATAACTAAAAAACAAGAATATTAAAAAAAAAAAAAGATAATTGTCTGCTTAGATTGAAACATACAAAAACGTTTTGTGGAGTTTATAACATAGGTAGAGGTAAAAGTGTATGACAATAATATCATAAAGAACAAACTAAGACAAATGGAACTATACAGTCTTAGATGCCATAGACAATTTTGTATATTACTTGAAGATAGACTGTAGTAAGTTAAAGATGAATAGAGAAATTAAACACTAAATTTTTTAAAAAGAGGATGGACCAATAAATAGATGAAATATAACCACAGAAAGTGATGGATTGAGACAAAAGAATCAGTGAACAAAGAACAAGGGTACAAATAGAAAGCAGTATAGCAGTAGCTATAAATTCATCCATATTAATAGTTTAATAAAATAAAAATAATCAAACTCCAAACAAAAGGCATAGTAAGAGAAAAGGCAGAGGAGGTATTACCAAAGCATAGCTCAAGGAAAATTTTGGATGAAGATGGATATGTTCATTTTCTTGACTGAGATATTTTTAAGTGTATATATTTATGTCAAAACATATCAACTTTTACTTTTAAAATATGTATACTTTATTTTATATGGATTATACCTTAATAAAGTGGTTTAAAACTTAAAAAGAAAAAGGCATAATAAACTGGATTAACAAAAGCAAGAATTAACTGTCTGATACCTACAACCAAATAAATGTAAAACCAAAGATAAAGTGTGGCACACTGAATTAAACACAACAACAACAACAACAAAAAAAAAACCAAAACCAGAGTATCAAAATTAATAATTAAATAAAATAGACTTCTATAATGGAATGTTAACAAGGAAAAAGAGACATTTCATAATTATAAATTTGCCAATTCATTGGAAAACGTATCAATTGATTTAAAATTAATAAAGAATTTTAAAGAACATGAGGCAAAACTTAAAGAAATTGAAGAAAAACTCAATAAATACTAATTTTAGTTCGGATTTATCTATGTCCCTCATCAGGCATAGATAATATATAGGACCTAAATAAATATATAGATGTGAACAATCACGAAGAATTTGAAGAATTGAAAAATATTTTCAACAAACTTGACCTAATTAACACTTCTAAGACTCAGTATAACAGCAGAGTATGTAATCTTTTCATAAATGTGTACTGGTTACCAAGTAGGATAACATTTCAGCACCCCCATAAAACAAAACAAACAAATAAATGTAAAACAATTAAAGATTTAGAATACGTTCTCTAACAAACATGGACTTGAACTAGAAACCAGAAAACACTTTTTTTTCAATTAATCTATTTACATTTATTTAGTTTTTTTTATTGTAAACAAATGGGATACATGTTGCTTCTCTGTTTGTACATGGCGTAAAGGCATACCATTTGTGAACATTTTTTAAAGTTCTAAAAAATTTGAAAGTGAACGAAACATTTCTAAATACCTGACAGATTCAAGAGAAACAAATTATGAATATTTTTAATTGAATGAAGATTAAAACAAAACATTAAAAAATTGTGGAGTGATGATGAACATTTTTTCATATATCTGTTGGTTGCTTGTAGATCTTCTTCCGTGAAGCATCTGTTCATATCCTTAGCCCATTTGTTGATTGGGTTATTTGTATTCTTTGTGTAGAGTTTTTTGAGTTCTTTATATATTCTGGAAATTAGTGCACTATCTGAAGTATGAGTGGCAAAGATTTTCTCCCACTCTGTAGGCTCTCTCTTTGCCTTGCCGATAGTTTCCTTTGCTGAGAGAAAGCTTTTTAGTTTGAATCTATCCCAGTTGTTGATTCTTGCTTTTATTTCTTGTGCTATGGGGGTCCTGTTAAGGAAGTCTGATCCTAAGCTGACATGTTGAAGATTTGGACCTACTTTTTCTTCTATAAGATGAAGGGTCTCTGGTCTGATTCCAAGGTCCTTGATCTATTTTGAGTTGAGTTTTGTGCGGGGTGAGAGGTAGGGGTTTAATTTCATTCTGCTGCATATGAATTTCCAGTTTTCCCAGCATCATTTGTTGAAGAGGCTATCTTTTCTCCATTGCATATTTTTGGCCCCTTTGTCTAATATGAGAAAATTGTATTTATTTGGGTTTGTGTCCATGTCCTCTATTCTGTACCATTGATCTACCTGTCTATTTTGGTACCAATACCATGCCATTTTTGTTACTATTGCTTTGTAGTAGAGTTGAAGATCTGGTATTGCGATACCCCCTGCTTCTTCCTGCTAAGGATTGCTTTAGCTATTCTGGGTTTCTTATTCTTCCAGATGAATTTCATAATTGGTTGCTCTATTTCTGTAAGGTATGTCATTGGGATTACATCTCTAGTAATAAGAGAAATGCAAATCAAAACTACTCTAAGATTCCATCTCACCCCAATGAGAATGGCAATTATCAAGAACACAAGCAACAATAGGTGTTGGTGAGGATGTGGGGAAAATGGTACACTCATACATTGCTGGTGGGATTGCAAATTAGTGCAACCACTCTGGAAAGCCGTATGGAGATTCCTCAGAAAGCTTGGAATGGAACCATCATTTGACCCAGCTATCCCACTCCTTGGCCTATATCCAAAGGGCTTAAAATCAGCATACTACAGAGATACAGCCACATCAAAGTACATAGCTGCTCAATTAACAATAGCCAGATTGTGGAACCAACCTAGATGTTCTTCAATTGATGAATGGATAAAGAAACTGTGATTGATATATATATATATATATATATATATATATATATATATATATATAATGGAATTTTACTCCTCCATAAAGAATGATAAAATTATGGCATTTGCAGGCAAATGGATGAAATTGGAGAATATCATGCTAAGTGAGATAAGCCAATCTCAAAAAACCAAAGGACAAATGATCTCACTGATAAGCGGATGATGACACATAATGGGGGGTGGGAGGGGTTAGTGTTAGGGTTAGGGTTAGGGTTAGTGTTAGGGTTAGGGAGGGTGGCAAGAATGGAGGAAGGAAGGACTGTATAGAGGGAAAAGAGGGGTGGGAGGGTGGGGGGAAGGGAAAAAATAACAATGAATCAAACAACATTACCTTATGTAAATTTATGATTACACAAATGGTATCCCTTGACTCCATGTACAAACAGAGAAACAACATGTATCCCATTTGTTTACAATAAAAAAAAATTGTGGAGTGCAAGAAAATCAGTGCTGAGAAAGAAATTCATGGCAATCATATATTTATATTGGTAAAGAAAATATTTTCAATCTGTAATCTAATTTCAGGATAAAAATCAGAAAAGAGAAAGGTCAAAAAAATCTATTTAAGTAAGAAAAATGACAAATGATAAAAGAAACAAAAAACAAGCAAACACATGAGAAAATTAAGTAACAACCTAATTTTTGGAATCAATAAAATTTGACAAAAGGCTTAGCAGATTTAATAGGAGAAGACACAAATTACCAATATCCGGAACGGAAAAGGGGGTATCATTACATGCCCTGCACACATAAAATGAGAATATGTCATCACAAGCAATTTTGTGTTATAAAATTGGACAACTCAGATGAGAAATGTATCAAGTACTTTCAAATCCATCCCAGGAGCCAGGGGTAAAGTAGAGAAATTATTCATTATACAATAACATTTTTTAA
The DNA here is from genome assembly GCF_902686445.1 of Sciurus carolinensis. NCBI lineage: Eukaryota > Metazoa > Chordata > Mammalia > Rodentia > Sciuridae > Sciurus > Sciurus carolinensis. The sequence goes on along the minus strand of NC_062226.1, from coordinate 15,252,949 downwards.
AAAATCTATCAATGTAATCCACCAATTAACAGACTAACAAGAAATCTCATAAGATTACCTCAATCAATGCAAAAAAAAAGTGTGAAAAAATTCAACACAAACTTATGATAAAAACATTCAGCAAACTAGTTGGAAAAAAATTAATTTCTCTATTTTTAGTACTATTTCTCTGTTTCTAAAGGCATTTTAAAAAAAAAGTCTATTGTTCTCTTCTTAGTCCATGATAAGAGACTTACACTCCACATTTCCAGAAACAAGGCAAGAATGTTTGTTCTCGTTACTCCCATTATTACTGTGCTAGGGGTTGAGAGTATGCACTAAGATAAAAACAACCAAGAAAACAAAACAAAAAAAAAAAGAGACATAAAGATCAGGAAATAAAAATTAAAGCTGTCTTTATTTGCAGGAAATGTGATTATTTATGTACACAATATCTGCCAAAAAATCTATTACAAGACTCCTAGAAATAGTATGTGAGATACCAGATAAATGTATGAAAGTAGTTCTTCTATTTATCAGTCATGAATAATTAGAAGTCAAAACAAAAAGATACCATTTATAAAGGCATTAAAAAGCATGAAGCACTTAAGAGATAAATTTAATAAAAATGGCAGTATTTGTACACTAAAAACCAGAAAGTATTGCTAAGGGAAATTTTTTAAAATATGAATAAATGGAGATGTATATTAGAAGACTTACTTAATATTTTAAGCAATTTTCCCCAAATGAACCTATAGATTTATTTAAATCCCAAACAACGTCCTTTGAAACGTGTTCTTTACATAAATTGAGAAGTTGGTTGTAAAATGTATTTGGAAATGCAAACAATCTACAGTAACCAAAACAACTTTTTAAAAGAATGAATTGGAGGATTTAAACTTCCAGATTGCAAGACATAAAAATTTATAAACTTGAGACATTGTTATTTTGGCATAAGGTATATTAGTCAGCTTAGTGTCACTGGTACCAAAATTCTTGAATTTAGAAGAGAAAAAGTTTATTTAGGCTCATGGTTTCATAGGTTCAGTTTATGGTCAGCCAACTCCATTGCTCTGGTGCCTGAACGGAGGCAGAACATTATGGTGGAAAGGAGTGATGGAGGAAAGCAGCTCAACTCATGACAGCCAGGAAGCAGAGAGAGGGAGACCATGCAGAGAACCAGGAACAAGATATAATCTCCAAGAGCACCCCACCTAATGAACTACCCACTCTAACTATGCCCCAGCTGCCTAGTTACCACCCAGTTAGTCCATTCAAATTGTTATTCCATCAAATGGATTAATCCACTGATAATGTTACAGCTTTCATAAGGTAATCATTTCAACTCTGAACATTCCTTAAAAACTCATGAGTTTTGGGGAAGATAACTTATATCCAAACTGTAAGATAAGGATAACAATATATCACTAAAATAGAATATTAGAAATCAATGCAAACATAATTGGTCAATTGATTTTTGATAAAAGAGAGACAGTAATTCAATGCAGAAAGGTTTTATCCTTTTGAGCACATGGTGCCAACCCATCATAATTGAATGTGCACATATGTAAAAGTACACCTAAACTTTTACCCCATATCAGACCAAAAAATTTACTCAAAACAAATTCTAGAACTAAAAGTAAAGGATAATAAATAAATAAATATATTTAGAAGATAAAATAGAAAAAAATCCTTGCGGTATTGGGTTATGGGAAGTTTTCATCTTACAGGATACCTAATACACAAGTCAAAATGGATTTTCAAATAGGACCTCAGGAGCATTAAAACCCTACACTTGTTCAAAGACATTCTGATGAAAATGTAAAGGCAAATTACGGACTGGGAAAATATATGATAAGCATACAAATATAAGTAATCTATTAACCTCCCTAGTAAAAAGATAAACATCTAGATATTTTAAAAAGGAAGAAGAAATTTTCGAAAGTATCTGAGCAGATGCCTCACCAGATAATATACAGAATGCAAATAAGCCCAAGAAAAAAGACACTCAAAATCATCTGTCACTAAGTAAATACAAATTAAAACCACAAGGACAAATGACAAGAGTAAGTTTTGTTAAGAATGTGGGGCAAGAGGAACTCTCACATTGCCAGTAGGAATACAAAATGATAGAATCACTTTGGAAAACAGTTGGCGCTTTCTCATAAAGTTAAAACTTAACTTCGCATTTCCATCCCTATATATTTACTCCATAGAACTGAATACATGTGCACACAAAGACTTCTACAGGACTGTGAGTAATGACTCCATAACAATAGCCAAAATTGGAAGTGACTTAAATACCCATCAACTGGTAAATAGATAAATGCATTGTAAAACAAAAATGAAAAAGTGCAGGAACAAACTTCTGATAAACACAGATGTGGATGAATTCCAAAGCTTTACACTACCAGAAAGAAGCCAGGCACACATGACAACATGCTGTTTGATTCTATTAACATGAAACCCAGTAAATGCAAAATTACCCTCAGGGAAATCAGACCAGAGGTCCCAAGGTGTCAAGCATGGGGACAGGTGATTCACTTCAAAGGGTCACAAGAGATTTATTGGGGTGAAAAAAAAATTTAATATATTGATTGTGGTGGTTTTTTCCAGCCTCTGTACATTTGTCAAAATGCATTGAACTATACAATTAAATCTGATGACCTTCTATACGTTGTACCTCAATAAAATGGTTTTTAGGCATGAGAACATATGTTTGCCAATGAAGTATAGGTGGTGGCGTACTGTGTTAACCCTGGTTATCTTTGTGTTTCAAGATCATGTGATTTTTTTCTTTTAACTCTTGCTGACATTCATTCACTTATACATCCAAAGTCTATTTGTTAACTAGTCCCAGCCATTGCAAACCATTGGTGACAGAGGGGTGAGCAGGACTCATAGACCTCATAGACAAAGCTCTTTTCTTTACTTTCCCTAATCTTTCTATAATGCACATGTTTTATTTTGTCATAGGAAGGAGAAAGTTCCCTCTAACTTTGTGAATCAGAGTCTTCAGATCTTCTTTCCTTGTACGTGTTCGTCTCTGACCCCTGCTCTTCTACCTTCATGATCTTGAGCATATGTTCAGCATACGGAGTGCATTGTGTAGGTCAACTGCTGTCACCGTGATGAAATGAGAATCTGACTGCTTCCCAATATGTTAGAGCAAACACGTAACAGACTTCTAATTTTACTCCAAATAAGTCAATATTGCTATTTTAAATAGTTGCATTATTTATATCAGCAAATATCCCATTTAGGTAATCTATTCAAGTGAAAAAGAGGAGGAAAAATATGCTGGTCTATCAGAATGGAATGTTCCATTACCTAAGAGTGTCCCTGTTCTAATAATACAGTCATTATAAACTTCCTGTAAAATCTCAGACTATCTCAGCAGAACAAAGGCTTATCTATCATCCACTGCAATATTCTGATTTTACAGACTCCCAATACCCTTTCAGAAGGAAACAGCCTTTTGAAGAACACATTACTCATTATTGGAGGAGGAAGAAATAGAATCCAGATATGTCAATGACTCAAAATCCAGATTACGCAGATGGCTGGTACTTTGGAAACTTGGAGTTATCAAAGATTTAAGTTATATGGTCATGGTCCTGACAGACATTATTAATCAATCACCACATTTTCTGGCAAAATTCTGACACAGTTTCAGAATCCTTCCTATCATTGTCCCCACAGTTGTTGTCAATAGACTATTGAGGAAACACTTGAGGTGAAATCCAAATGAAACATTCACACAAACAGACAAATACAGCCTTGATGGTACATATAGCAAAGCATCAATCTGCCCAAACAAGTCTTTCCTGTGTCCAACAATCTTCATGTGAAACATGCAGACAGTGACCTTTATTCTAACTTCATAGGAGTTCACTTGAGACTATATAAGTGGAAGTTCTAACATTAAACAATGGTCAATTTTCTTTATTCTTTTCTGTCTTTCATCTCTGTCTCTCCCCCAGAGTTTATGTGGCTGTAGTGTGGAATAAACTCATTTCTTCTGTCAAAAATCAGCTCGAGTCTTGATTTAGGACTGAGGTATAGTGAAAGAGATTTATTTGGATTCCTTTTCATTTTAGGGTTTCCTTTCCATTACATGTAGTTAAAAGAAATTAGCTATGAATGTGGGATCTGAATAAGTTGCTCCCAGAAAGAACTCGGATGGATAAAATGACAGGAAGTTGGATGGAAAAGGTAGTGATTCAAAATCCCCCTGGCCATATTCCCTTGTCAATCTGACACACTGAGCAATGATTTCATCCAGCCATGAGCTTGGGAGGCATGGATAAAGTTGCTATTCTTCAAATTATTTCCTTCCAGCATACAAAGTTACTCTGGATCCTAAGCACTGATACTTGCAGTAAATAAAGACCACTGAGAATACCCTTAATCTCACTATTTTTTTTTTTTTTAACTAAGTTGATACATTTAAGGAGAATAGGTTCCTGGGGCTACCCTACAAGCTCAATTGTATGGCTAAAATTGCCCTCAGATGAGGAACACAAACAGAAATGATTAAACAAATGAAATGCCCCCAATCAAAAGGCACATACCTGAAGCGTTGAAAGAGAAACAATAGCCCAGGAAAACATAATAAAAATTATAAGATGGGCAGGGCAGGCCCACTGAAGAAGATGTGATTTGAGAGGTTGGAAAAAGCCAGCAGAGCACATGTTGAAGTAAAAGCATAAGAAGAAAGCCGGGAGGTTAGGAGGAGCTTGGTCCAGACAAGGATCCCAACGTGGTTGAGGGTAGACTGCATAGGTGGCTCCAGGGTTAGGTTAAGCAGTGTGGCTGAGAGAGATCCACAGTCTGAGGTGAGGCAGGGCTGTTGTATACGTAGGGCCTCACACAAGATGGCAGGAGTTTGGGTTTTATCTTCTGAAGCGTTATAGTTAACCTCTGCACAGTTTTTAAAGCAACGCGGACTTTTCAAGATGCAAATTCTTGGTTTGCCTGCAAAACTGCAGCAAGAGCATAAGAGCCTCTTCTGACATTGCTGGTTTGAGCCCAGCGGATCTGTGTGGGCTCCCAATAATCACATGGAAATGTAGACACATAAATAAACATCATTCCCCTTCTCTTAACAAGGTCTGCGCTACCTTTAGCAAAAGGCTTGGCTTCACTCGGAGACGATTAATTGTAGCTGCTCAGAGGACCGGGCATGTCGTGAGTGAATTAATGGACTTCAAGGGCCCCGTGCCTGCGACTTCTCCTGTTGTCTGAATTCGTAACCTGTAAGACTGCATTTCCATAAGTTTTGAAATGCAGTGTGTTCTGTGGCACTCAGAACTGGATCAGGATGAAAAGAGCTTTAGAAAGTAAGATGTTATTATTGTATTTGCCTTCACATGAGAAAATAGTCAAAGGAAGACAAACAGGAGAAAAAAAAAATAGATCCAATATAGATTAGCACTCCCACACACCCGGCAACCTGGGGGGAAAGAAGAAAAGAGAAAGAGAACCAGAAAACCTGGCAAAAGAATAAATCTTATCAAAGACTGAACACTACAATCAGGCCTCTATGTGGAGAAAGTTTTACCTTTTTGAACCCCAGAGAAGAAAATTATACTCACTAGAGGAAGAAAAAGAGTTATTAACAAATCAGTTATCTGATGTTTAAATAATACAGCTGCTAAAATGAGCCTTCTAAGTAAACCCGCAGTAGAGCTAATTAGTTCAGCATTTTGCCAATAACCTCATCTCCTTTCACTTCAGTTGAAGAAAAAAAAATGATGAGTTCAAGCTATTAACATAATACTAAGTATGTGATAAAGCCAGTATTTTAAAGGAATAAATCTGGTAAGTTTGTCTTCAAATCTCACTACTCTCTAAATAGTAGGTAAACTTAGAATTTTCATTAAGAATTTTGAGCAAAGCTCTGTTCAGGAAATTGGCAACTCTGGGTTCTAGACTTCATCCTGCTATTTAGTGCCTGTGTGACCCTAGAATACTCTGTAACTTCCTGATCAGTGATTTTTTTTATTATTATTAATGCAATGAGGATATTAACATCTAGCTAGATTGTCTGGTAGATTGTTTTGATAAGCAAATGAATCACCACAGGTACAAGAATTTTAAAGATACTTAATTTTGACGTACATATAATGACTTCTACAGTGGGAAAAAATATATAAACTAGGATAAGCAAGAATCAACAACTGGGATAGAATCAAACAAAAAGCTTTCTCTCAGCAAAGGAAACTATCAGCAATGTGAAGAGAGAGCCCACAGAGTGGGAGAAAATCTTTGCCACTCATACTTCAGATAGAGCACTAATTTCCAGAATATATAAAGAACTCAAAAAACTACACCAAGAATACAAATAATCCAATCAACAAATGGGCTAAGGAAATGAACAGACACTTGACAGAAGAAGATCTACAAGCAACCAACAGATATATGAAAAAATGTTCAACATTTCTAGTAATAAGAGAAATGCAAATCAAAACTATCCTAAGATTCCATCTCACCCCAATTAGAATGGCGATTATCAAGAATACAAGCAACAATAGGTGTTGGCAAGGATGTGGGGGAAAAGGTACACTCATACATTGCTGGTGGGGCTGCAAATTAGTGCAACCACTCTGGAAAGCAGTGTGGAGATTCCTCAGAAAGCTTGGAATGGAATCACCATTTGACCCAGCTATCCCACTCCTTGGCCTATATCCAAAGGACTTAAAATCAGCATACTACAGAGATACAGCCACATCAATGTTCATAGCTGCTCAATTAACAATAGCCAGATTGTGGAACCAACCTAGATGTTCTTCAATTGATGAATGGATAAAGAAACTGTGGTATATATATACAATGGAATATTACTCAGCCATAAAGAATGATAAAATTATGGCATTTGCAGGCAAATGGATGAAATTGGAGAATATCATGCTAAGTGAGATAAGCCAATTTCAAAAAATCAAAGGACGAATGATATTGCTGATAAGCGGATGATGACACATAATGGGGGGTGGGAGGGGTTAGTGTTAGGGTTAGAGTTAGGGTTAGGGAGGGTGGCAAGAATGGAGGAAGGAAGGACTGTATAGAGGGAAAAGAGGGGTGGGAGGGGTGGGGGGGAAGGGAAAAATAACAGAACGAATCAAACAACATCACCCTACATAAATTTATGATTACACAAATGGTATGCCTTGACTCCATGTACAAACAGAGAAACAACATGTATCCCATTTGTTTACAATAAAAAAAAAAAAAGGATAGGTGCTGAACCTATTATGTTCAGGATGGTAGCCACTAGCCACATGTGGCTCTTGAGAACTTGAAACTTGGTCAATGTGATGAGGAACTGAATTTATGATTTTATTGAACATTCAAAAAATTAAATTTAAAATTAAAAGCTGATAATTCAATTAGTGAAGCAATTTTAAGTATGTTTGGAAAACTTGGATATATGAATCTACTTTCTCAATTGTATAAATTTTGTGAAATCTAAGTTCAGATCAAGTTGTTCAACTACAATTTAGAGTTTGAATTTAAATATGCTATAAATACAAAATACACACTGGATTTTGAAAAATTCAGTATGGAAGAAAGAAAATTATTTCATTAAAAAGTTTTATATTGATTATGTCTTGAAATGGGCATATTTTGGATATAATGGGTTAAATATAATGTTATTAAAATGAGCTTTATCTGTTTGCTTTCCCCCTTTTTTAATGTGGCTACTGTATAATTTAAAATGACTACGTGGCTTTCTTTATCTTTCTATTGGAAATCTCTCAGCTAATTGATATGACAGGGCCTTTCCTTAACCAGGTTAGAAATGCAAATGTCCCCTCGACTCCAGGAAATGCATCATCCCATTTCCTGAAAGGAAACAGGCTGGGGAGGAGTAAGCAGAAACTTGGCATAAGCTGGTACAGTCACAGTTGGACAGCTGGGATTGGAACCTATTTTGAATTTGAACCTAAATCCCCTGTTTTCTTGTGACATCAAACTGACACTTGGAGCCCATGCCATTGACTGCTGCAATGGAGAAGAGCATGAGTTTAGCTTTTAGAACCAGCAGATCTCAGTACCAAGTCAGCTTGGCCACCAAATCTCTGTAAGAGCTACCTGGAGAGAGAGCCTGCTTCTCCCTGCCTGTTTTAGGCTCTGTTTAATGAGGGTGGTGCCCTAGAAAAATGTTGTAGAAGTGAGATATGTATGTCACTGGTAGAAGCACAGTTGGTTTTCAGAGGTACACAGAGAGTAGCTAGCTATATATAGCTATTTATAAATATTAAATATATCGTGATTATAGTAAAATGGCTATATATTTATTTTACATGGAAATACACACAATGTATAGATCTAATTCATGCTTTTGGATATTACTGCTCTCTTCAAAAGTAAAATTGTTTAACTTTAGAAAGCAGAAAGATGTAAAGAAAATAAGTTGTTACAAATGCATAGATGGCTACAAAAATGATGGAGGTGGCATGCAAATATTTAGAGTTTGGGAAACTCTTGTACAAGGTCAATTTGAGCTGACGCTTTATAGTTCTGTAGTTCTGAGAGCTGACTCTTTCTTGGAATTCATTCTTTCTGTGAGAGGTAGGAAGCAGTAAGCCCAGGCGCAATGATAGGAACTCTGCTCCCTCTCATCCAGAGAAGGAAGCGGGTATCCTGGATGCCCAGCCCAGATCTGGGAAGGCATTCCAAAGGTACCTTTGGGTGAGGCTGAAGAATGGGGACAAAGTGGACACATATGTTGAAAGGAGAGGAAACTTGAGAGGGAAACTTCCCCAGGTCTGACACCCTGTGGCTCTGAGGAAGTTTTGAAATCCAGTGAGCCCCAGGCACATCCCAAAGCATATGTTTGTTTAAAAGGAACCTGGGTAGCAGGTGCCTGTCTTCTGCTATGTAAATGGCATCCAGCATCTCTACTGCAGGGGGATTCAGATCCTGACACAATGAGTTCCAACTGTGCCCACTGGACTCCTACTCACAAAGAAATCTAAATAGTAATCAGTGCTTCAGCATCTGCACCCCAGCAGCATGTCCTGCTTGCCATTGTCATGCACTCTCCCAGGTCCTGCAAATAAATCAATTTTCATGACAGCAGGGTATAGTATAAAGAGCCCTGGGCAGGAGGCAGGAGCCCCAGATCTTCTACCCTGCTCTTACCAATTAGCCAGTGTACCTTTCCCTCATCACAGGATCACTGGGCACATGTTATGTCTCAGGAGTTGTGCGGACCGTTGGAGGCCTTGGGCTGAACTGTCCAACATGGTAGCCACAAGCCACATGTGGCTTTGGCACACTGAAAAGGAGCTACCTTAAACTGAATTGTTCTGTAAGTGTAAAATGCACGAGAGGAAAAGGAGTGTAAAAGACTTCAGTGCTGTTTTCTACTGATGCATGTTGAAATGATAAAATTGGGAATGATTTGTTCAAATAAAATATATTATTAAAATTGCTTCCACAGTTCTTTTTAGCTTCTTAACATGGATACTAGAAAATTTTGATTTATCTATGTGGCTCATATTATATTTCTTTTGGACAGAGGTACCAAAAACAACAACAACAACAAATAGACAAAATACCCTCTGGAATGGAAGCCCATATGAACAGACAAGAAACAAGTGCAAGGAGTCACAACCCCAATTATGCATATGAATTCATGCTGAAGTTAAACCTTTTGAGGGCAAAATTAATACTTTGCTCCTTTGCACGTGTCTGGTTAGTTCAGAAACATTGGTTTAAGAGGTTGCCTCTTGCTGGTCCTCATGTCAACTCAATTGCATCCAAGGTCATGAAAAGAGGTGGGAGTCCAGAAACTTGGTTTAATGTTCTGTTGAAGTCACTGTTATGGTTTAGCTATGAAGTGTTCAACAAAACTGATGTGTGAGACAATGCAAGAAAGTTTAGAGGCGAAATTTTGGGGTTATGAGAGCCTTAATCTAATCAGTGCATGAATCTTGAATGGATTAACTGGGTGATAACTATAGGCAGCTAGGATGTGGCTAGAGAATATAGGACAAGGGGGGTGGGCCTTTGGGTTTATACTCTGTCCCTGGTGAGTGGAGATCTCTCTTTGCTTCCTGGTGGCCACATCCTGAGCTGCTTTCCTCCTCCACTCCCTTCCTCCATGGTGTTTTGCCTCATTTTGGGCCCAGAACAATGGAACCAGCTGTCAATGGACTGAGACCTCTGAAACTTCATGGTGCCAAATAAATTTTTCCTCCTCTAAAATTGTTCTTGTCAGGTCTTTTTGTCACAGTGCTGAAAAAATTGACTATAACAGCCACTCACTGTTTTTGTAGCCTTTTACCATGTCACCCCTCATCTGGGCCAATGTCCTCCCATTTATACAGTAAGGGGTTAGACGCAATGACTTCTGGGTCCCTTCCTGGAACTAGAATTATATGACACTGGAATGAAGCTCAGGCCCAAACCATCCCATCAAATGTCAGCTTTGAACTACTTTCTAATTTATTAAAAGTCATTAAGGCAACATTTTTATAAATCCACCCTCCTGCCCAGAAGGGCATTTAGGGAGAATTAGAGTAATGGAGACTCCGTTAAACATGCTGCTTCAAACTTAAAATGCGAACCCACAAAGAAGAGGAGAGGAGGTATTCCTCAAGTGGAGACAGGAGTGCTGTGCTGCTCCCACACTGCTCGGTGATCTTCGCTTGAAATTCCTTAGGGGATTATGATTGGGATAATCCCACAGAAATCATAAAAGGAAGCCCAGGGGGATTCTTGCTGAGTCTACAAAAGACAAACTTTGGGTAAGCACTGCAATCAAAGCAAGACTTTGGCAACCAGGTGGTAGCCTGCAAAGCATCTCCTAATGAGTCCTAGAAAGGGGTGATCTTAGGGCACAATGGTCATTCATCATGTGGCCTCATGTTCATGGAAGACCTCAGGTTGCTAACATTGTTTACAAAAAAGTTATACATGAAATTATCTGTGTGTGTGTGTGTAAGAAAGAGAGAGCGGTATTAACTTTACTAGACAGTATTTACATAACTAAATATATCACCATTTTTTTAGCACTGGAAACTACATATACAAAGAGTATATATATGTTTCTATTATTTATATTTATAGAAAGTGGTCTTGGCCCCTCCCTACCTCTCAAAGGCCTGGGACTGCTTACCCAGCTCCTCAGCCTACGGTGTGTCCTTTCAGATATAATCAAGGCATTTAAATGCAAATACCTTGGGAGGAGAAACACAATGTTGGGTCAAAGTGAATGACATTCACAAGAGGCTGTAAAGGAAAGATTGAGGACAGAGAACAGAGAAGAATGAAGAGAACTTGATTGTTTTGTGACCTTAACTAATCTCATTCTCTTATCACTGGATTAGCCATTTGCAAAATAAGTGTTGGAGTAAGTCTGAATTCCCTTTTCATGCATTCAACCTTGAATATACATAAGAACAACCTGGGGTCAAGTATCTAGATCAGACCCAATTGGGATCAGCTCCCCTGTTTCTCTGGTGATTCCAGGGTTGGGAACCCTGCTTCAGGTGAGCCAACACTTTCTGATGAACTCGTTGAATAATAGTAGTAGCTAGGAGGTCATTCTAAGAGCAGGGAGCCCGGTGGGAAGTGCACAGTGCTAAAGCCACAGTAAGCAGAGTAACTATGGGTGGAGACAGTTCAGGGTAGTGGGGTCTGGCAGAAACATGATGAGAATCATGTATGTAATTTTAAAGTTCCTAACACCTATGAGGTAAGGATTTAGGATAAGGAGAGGGAAATACAGAATCTTAAGGGAAACACCCTCAAGTCATTACATGCAGAAAGCACAGCCTTGGCCCATGCCCTTGGCATACCCTTGGCCCATACCTTTGCCCTACGCCTTATAAAATGAGGGAAATATGCAAGGATAGGGAAACTGACGTGAAATTGTGCAGCTCCACCCTGGATCCACCTCCAGTCTGGCTCCTGATACAGCCCTTTCATAAATATGGGACCCCAGCCCAAGTCGGGGCTGCTTCTCACTCTTGAAACAGCTTGCATTCTCTCTTGAATGTGGATTTACCTTCCTAAATAAACTTCTGTCTATGCCTTTGTCTGGTTCGTGCTGAAATTCTTTTCTGTCACATATGCCAAGAACCCGGCTGGTCCTGGATTGAGTTCCCCCTCTCCTCTGGGAACTCCTCAGACCTTTTCCTGGAGACATCTCTTCTTCTGTGACACCTACTTTTTCAAAAGTAAAGAGGAAGTAATGAATTATAGTCATATATTTTACTTAAACCTATACTAAAGTATGTGATTTAAAAATTGTTGTATCCACTCAAAAAATACAAACAGGTTAACTTCATTTTAATGACACATTTTATTTTATGCAATATATCCAAAACATTATCATTGAAACATGCAAACAATTAAAAAATTACTAGTAAGACCTTCTTAGATTCTTTGTGGTTTTTGTTTTTGTTTTGTTTTATTTTCCTATCTAGGTCTCCAAAATCAGGTGCATACTTTACACTAACATTACATTTCAATTTGAACTGGTTACATCTCAACTGCTCAGTAGCCACACAAGGCTAGGGACTGCCAAATTGGACAGCACAGATTCAGGCCTTGTTACTCAAGTGTGGTTCATGGGTTTTGTCTTGGGCATCATGTGAGATCTTGTTAGAAAAGCAAAATCTCAGGCTGCATCCCAGACCTACAGACTCAGAAGCTTCGCCTTAAGGAGGTCCCAGGTGGTTTGCTTACACATTAAAGCTTGAGAAAGTCCTGACCTTCCCACAACCACTGGCACCTCTGCCCTGCATTAAGCAGCATTCCTTTCACCCAGCCCCTCTACCCCTTGAGTTCTGCCTACTTATTAGCCAATTCACATGGGTTTGCTCTCACACCACAATGAACTGCTCACAATGACTCAAGTCAATGGTCTCCTTACATTTCTCAGCATTTCTATATGTTTCTTCTAGGACTCTTCTCCATCTAGATCTCTCTCCACCTTCTCATGACTGAGTCTGACTTGAGTTTCAGCTTTGATGTTATTTTTTAGGGTCTTACCCATCTTTAGGGTAATTTCCCTCCTATCTCCTCTACTCTACTAGCCTCTTCTGTTTCCCTATTTTTCTGTTATGATTTTTAAATACCAGTCTATCCTCCCTGCTCGATGGGAAGATCATGATGATATGGACATCACCCCTTCATCCCAAGTGCCTGGCACAGGATTGGCATACACATTGCAGGTGGTGAGGACTCGGGACATTTTTGTTAGAAGGCAGGGAGTAAAGAAGGCAGGCAGAAGATGAGGAGGGAGGGAGGAAGGTAGGTTCCCCCAGTGTGAAACTGAAATCATATTTTCTGCTCAGAAAATTCTCAGTATAGCACTGACATTTTGAGCCAGAAGAAAAGGGAGACAATGTGGCTTGGAGGTGACTGTGCTGTGCATTTTATGGACCACATCTACCTGGGAGTCAAGCATGGGGGTTTAAGGACCAGTCATCTGGACCACTCACTTCACTTCTCCAAGCTATGAGTCTCTCACCTCTGTGGGTAGGAATGGTAATGCCTATATCGGGTTATTACCTGCAGGCAGTTAGTTCCTTGGCACCTCACCTTTCCCCTACCATTTTGTCTCTTCTATTATGTGTTTGTCTCCCCAGGGAGGTCGGAAAACTGCATGGATGCTTTGGGAGTCAGAAGGTTTGGACATCAGGCACCTAGGTCTGCCAACCAATTGGCTGCGGGACATTGGTGTTTATTTCCCTTAGCTTCTTCTAGTGTAAAATGAGGCAGGTGGGGGTTTTCTGCAGTTCTTTCCAGCATTCTGATCATAAGTAGACTGCAAACATGACTTTACCTCCTATCTGTTGTGGTTTAATGCAATTCCAGCTAAGTTGACCAAAACGAAGACAGCTTTTCAGAGTTGGGAGAAATAAGTGAAAAGATGTTTCATAAACTGTAAGGTGCTGTGACACAAGAAAGGATTGCGGTTCCGTTTCCAGACACCACAACCCCTTACCAGCTCCACTCCAGGCACTGAGTTTCATTTTCCACTTGAGTTTAGAAGTCAAATATTTAGCTGTGCTAATGGGGTATTGGATCTTTTTATTATGGCCCCACCACTCAGTGTGTGCCGCTTCGCTGAGATAATAAAAGACGTTAGACCTGGTCTCGCAGCTGCTTAATGCAGAAATGCTATGGGAACACACCTGGGGTGCGACTTCGAATGGAATCAATGGTGAAGTCAGCCATGTCCCCAGCAGAGATAAAAGCATTAATATCCTATTTCACCCTCAGCCCACACTAGCATGACGTTGATTAAAATTATTTTCTGTAATTTGACTTTTTTTTTAAGAAAATTTGTAAAGGGTTGTGTGTGTGTGTGTGTGTGTGAGAGAGAGAGAGAGAGAGAGAAAGAGAGAGAGATAGAGGGAGAGAAAGGGAAAGAGAGAGAGGTTTTAATAGGAGTTGTATTTGATGCCTCTGCTTGATGTCTGGCTTCAGATCTAGTTTTAATGGTATACATTTCACACTCCCATGGCTTAGACAGGCCACGGGAGGTTTTGTTAAGGCACTGGGCCTCCTCCCCACACCATCTTTTGTACGTGTGTGCGCGCGCACATGTGTGTGCCTGTTAGTCCAAGAGACTGAGATAACATAGAAAGCCTCTGCAGCAAGTTGATGTGCTTGGTGAAAAGATGTCCAGGGGGTGGGGGTGGTAAGTGTGCCAAGTCTCTGTGCAGGTGCACCCACACATGCAGACACACAAGGGGGATTATGGGAAGAGCATGGATATATGTTGAAACTAGGAGGACTTATTTGATGGAGCGAAGAATGAATTATGGTTTAGGTGGTAGGTGATGTGTTATGTGTGAATCACTGTCCAGTGTGTAAGGTCATACATATGGGAAATAGGAGTGACCATTGAGAGGGGGGCATATATGAGCTGGATTTGTGTAAAAGATGGTCCAAAGATGCGTTTGTGTGTGTACCTGTGGGGGGGGGCGGGGGTTGGGGAATCCACCGCTATTTGTTGAGCATCACCTGCGGATCAGCCAATGTACTGGGGCCCAATGTAGGACATAAAGTTATGAATAAGATAGTCAAGGTCTCTGCCCATATAAAGTTCCCAGTCTCTGGCAGAATTCCTCAAATGTGGCACCATTGACATTTTGGGTCAGATAGTTCCTTATTAGTGGGGGACTTTCCCATGCAAGGTACAGATTTAACCATGCTCCACGTGTCTCTACCTAGAGAGAGACTCTCTCAAATGTGATAAGCTGGAAATGTCTCCAGACATTATCAAATGTCCCGTGGGAACAAAAATTATCAGACATTGACAATCATTGTCTATGGGGGAAAGACAGACGTTAAACAAAAAGATTCCAAATCGATTACCTATGCAACTTTGTGCTGTGAGGCAGAAGGACGGGGACCTATCTGAGCAGACACTAGTCTGAAGTCAGGCTGTCAGGGGTGAGCTGTTAGGAAAGACCTCGAGGAGGATGGATGAGAAAATGGGGCATGAAAGATGACAAAGACTCAGCTGAGCCAAGAGGTGGGAATATATATCCCAGAGAGAGAGGGCAGTAAGGCAAGAAGGGCCCGGATGCAGGAAGGAAGGAGCATATCCTACCAAACCAAACCAAACAGTAGCTGAGGAGGGCCCTGCAGAGGAGTGAATAGGAGGCCTGAAAGGGTGCGGTCAGCTCTCCAGGGGGGACACAAGCTCCTTGTCGCCAAAATCTGGCAGCAGAAAGTGAGTCAGGGGATGTGAACCTTGGATAGTAGCCATCAGAGAGCCCTTAGAGTTGGGGAAGCTCTGGATCTCTGGAGGAATGTCATGATTGTGGGGACAGAAGTGCAGGAAAAGGCCACATACCCTGTTTACAGCCAAGGCTCCTGCTGAGGAAGAGAACTTGGGACTGAGGGGCACCCACCCCAGCTGGTCTATGAGATCTATTCCTAAGAGCAGGTGGCTGCAAATCTTAGGGAGAGTGGGAATCTGGCTTTCTGGTGGAGAGGATTTCCACCTTTGAGGCACACCTGGGGTCCCAGCCATTTCTCAGGTTCATTCACAGAATCCTCGCCCATTTACTCACTTGATTTCGCCTACTTACACTTAACCAATACATCACGGACAACATTAAATACACCATGGCCTTTCACAGTTATTTCCGAGCTCCTTTCTTCAACTTGCACATGAAGAAACAGAAGTGATAAGAACTTCCCACAGCCATGCTGGCAGGCTGTGACAGAGTAGGGATTTGAACCCAAGTACAGCTGATCTCTAGGTGTCTCTGCTCCTAGAAAAGAAGTACACTCGTGTTTACCTTTGATCAAGGCAGTCTCCTCTGCCTGAACTTGGATGTGCTCCACAAAGCTTCACCTCCATCCCCACTGTGAGGTCTCCAGTCCTGATTCAGTCTCCACCACATCACCAAACTCGTCTGCTCATTCATGCTGAGAATCAGTCTTCCTTCAGCAGTGTTTGAGAAAAGACAGTCTCCCCAAGGGGAAATGGAAGCTCTTTTGTGAGCTCTCTTCTGCCATCACTTGGACCTCATCTCCCCTAGTCTCAAAAGAGCCACGTTCTGTAATTTCAAGTCTTTGCGTTTCTTCTTCCCATCTTTAGGAATGTTCTAGTCCCTTTGCCTTCATTTCCTTTGCTTTGAAAAATATTGGATGCTCAATAAACACCTGTTGCATTTGTTTTTAAAAATCACACCACATACACACACCTCTCTATTATTTCTGATACCCACAGATCTCTTCTGTATTCACAAAGAACATCAGTTTTAGAGTCAGTTGCCTAGCAATGTGACCTTGAGCAAGTTAGTAATTTTAAAAGTGGGAATAATACTACCCTCCTTACAGGGTTGTGGTGTATGTTAAGTGACTCAATACATGTTAACGTGTTTATAACAAAGCCTGCCACATAATAAATGCACAGTAAATTTGTCTTATGCTTATTTTCTCTCAAATACAAATACACTCTACAAATAGTTGCAAATATACATGCACCTATTCAGTAATTATTTTTACCTCCTGCTTTGTTTATCTGGAATGGTTTCAAAGCTTTTCTTTGTTCCAAACTCTCAATCAATTGATAGCTTCCTAAGCAGAACCAAAATTGCCCAAGATATTACTCACAACCTGACACATATCCTCTTGCCCATGAGCAAAGGCCTTTTGGTTTGTGATTTTTCTCACAGTTTCTCCTGAGCATTGATTTTCTGAGGCAGCTATGAACAGTGTTCCAGAGGATCTTGCCACAGTCTGCATTTGAATGTGTGGCTTGGGCACTAAACCCAGCCACATGACTGCCCCTGCATTTGGCATGACCTTCTCCCATCCTGATTCTGATGATATCACAAACCTTGGCTGCCATGGGAATAGTGATAATGAGGAGATGGAAGAGAAGAGAGATGGAAAAGAGGGTCATACAGCGAGTTCTTAGTGTGTTCCAGGTTCTTTGCTAATGGCTTTAGAGGGACCAATAATACATGGAGTCTCCTGTGTAGAGATCCTGTGATTGTGGTACAGTGAGGACTTTGGCAAACAGACAGGATATACAAGAGGGGAATTTTGTTCTACTGATAGGGTCAAATAAGACATCCTAAGAGAGCAGGCATGACCTGGGTCCTGAAGGTCAACCCATGCCTGTGAACTATCACTTATTCTGCCATTCATTAATTCAGCCATGTATCAAATGACAATTTCATATTGGACTTTTGACTTAATGTTGGACCTATAGAGCTGATTAAATTTTACCCATGCATCTGCAGTCTAATGGTGGAGAGAGGGATTAACAAGTGACTGCTAGGTATAGCCCACATCACAGTAATGGCAGAAACTGATACACATTCAAAGAGCAATGGTGTCATTCATGGAAACAGCACCTGATTCTACCTGTGAGAGTAAGGGAGACTTCATAGAGAAGGAATATTTGGGCTATATTTATAAGGGAAACAAATCATTTACTGGTTAGTTTCTATAGGTCAGTCACTGTGCTCCATACTTGATGCACACTGAAGTTCACAATAACCAGAGAGGTAGGGAGCATTCATTCACTGCTTCAGACAGAGGAGGCAAGTGGAAATCAGCTAAGAAGTTAGGTAACTTGTTAAGGTCTTCAGGTGGTATGTGGGGAGTCAGTATTCAGTACATCAAGCAGCCAATATCAGGACCAGAGGAAAGATCCAAAGTAGAGGGGATTTTAGGCAGAAGGAACTTAACATACAAAGACAGAGCCATGTGGAAGGGTCAGCAGATTTGGGAATTCATCAGTCAATGCTGTTGGT
The DNA here is from genome assembly GCF_902686445.1 of Sciurus carolinensis. Lineage (NCBI taxonomy): Eukaryota > Metazoa > Chordata > Mammalia > Rodentia > Sciuridae > Sciurus > Sciurus carolinensis. Next base: position 15,234,719 of record NC_062226.1, on the reverse strand, counting down.
GGTGGTTCGAGTTGGCTGGGGATGATAGCAGAAGCTGCAATGTGGGAGACAGGGGACAGGGTCCCATCAGGCAAGGGAACTCCCGGGCTCCATTTAAGAATTTGAGGGCTGGGGATGTAGCTCAGTTGGTAGAGTGCTTGCCTTGCAAGCACAAGGCCCTGGGTTCAATCCCCAGCACCGGAAAAAAAAAAAAAAAAAAAAAAAGAGTTCAGGTTTTATGCTGTAACCTACAAGGAGGCACAGAAAGATTTTGAGCAAGAGTGAGATAAGACCAGACCTGACTGTGGAAAGATGAATTAGGGTAGAGGCAAGGGGCTGAAGGACTCTTTGCAGTTATGTGCAAAGGTATTGGCAAGCGTTAAAGGAAACCCTCTTTTGCTTTTTTCTCTCTGCCTGTCAATCTAACCCATCGAAATGGAAGTTTGGGGGTTTATTTGATTTCAAGAAATGATATATTCTATGTTTTTTCTTTTCCTCTATCTTCATTCTCCCTCTGGACTGCATCTCATTGCACGCAGTGGCCTGCAGGTTCTCGTTTTCTCTGAACGAGGTACGTTGAGGGTTGTTGGGCCTGTAAAACATGAAATTAACCAATGTCATATCTTTCACACCCTCCTCCCTGCTCACCCAGGAGCCCAAATTAAATTTCACACTGAACAATCCAAACAGCTGACATGCTCCACAGACAACAGGCAGAAGGCTTTGAAGGCTACAAGGTGGATGTCTCTGTCACTGGTCTCCATGTCAACTCTGCCACCTCCATTTTGATGGCAGATTTAGCTGATTTGAGACTTGCTCTCAAGCTGTTATAAACTCCCCCAGGAAACACAACCTGTCCCTAAGTACTTAAGTGTGCACATGGCCACTTCCAGCTTATGAGTAGCATCTGTCCAAGTCTTCAGATACATGTTTTGCAGGTGGGGAAACCAAGACTTTGAGAGGTAGCTTTCCACCAGGACACAGGTCTTTTGGACACATGGCAACTCTCAGTGACACCTTCGGTAGGGAGACTTATAAGAATAGCAAGAAAAATGGCAGTCAAAATTCTGTCCCTTAGCAATTTCTCAAAAGTGGAAATTGTCACTTTTTCTTTCAACCACACCCTGGTTTGGGGCCCCAAACTCATTTTCCAATTCTATAATAATGACGTTGTTATTTCCATGGCCCCTGCAAAATCTTACTCTGTCATCATCTCGAGCTCAATGACACTCCTGCTACCCTGAGTGTAACCTGTATGGTCACCCATAATGCCTTTCCCTAGAAATTTCATCTGGCCAAGTCTTTTCCATCTTCATCCTCAGCTAAATTTTCCCACTCATAACAATGTAGTCCCTTGTCCTCATCATAATTAATCCCTTCTCCCTATACCATTTTCCCATCCCAGAGACTTATCAAAAATAACACCTAGCATAAGCTGCCCTGTATTTTACTTCGTAACTACTCTGCCTGAGGCCAGGAGCTAGACCTAGCTCATGCTGGATCTTTAAGCAAAGCAATATTTTGCATATAGCAGTCATCAGTATATGGTTTGCCTAACACACCAACTCAAAAACTATTTCTGTGCTTTTAACTTCAGCATCTTTCTGGGTGAGAGTGTCTAAATTGATTTAAGAGATTACACTAGTGACAGTTAATCTCATAAATAAATCCAGAAAATGCATCTGATGGGTACAAATGAGTAATATTTCTTTCAGAATTTGTTTATATTTATGTTGCCTAGCACATTAAGTTGACAAACTTTGGTGACAGTGGAGGATCCAGGGGGAGAAAAAAGAAAAGAGGCAAGCTTTTCTAGTAGTGAAGAATAATTATGCTGAAAACATCATTGAGTTTATTTAGTCCAGAAAGTAATGCCTTCTATATTATTATTCCCAAGGTATATTCCCCTTCAGTGGTTGTACTTCTTCTGGATCAAGGAGGGCATAATCTTATAAGGCAGTGTCTCTCATGGTGGGACCTCATTATGAGACATATTTCCTTAACCGAAACTAAATTCGCATTTCTCCTTCAATGCAAAGGAGTTGGCCCTGCCTTCTGGAATCCCATCCAGCAAACTCAGGTGTTCCTTCCATGAAACAAGCTTGCTTTCGGATACCTGCAGACAAATGTCATGCCTTCATTATTTTTCACTTTCTTTCTCTACCTGTTCTTCAAAAAGTCAGACTGAGGTTCAGGGAGAGGAAAAGACTTCTCCAAGTGCTATGGTTTGAATATTGGTGTCCCCTCAAATCCATCTGTTGAAACCAAATACCCAGTGTGATAGTAGCCATAGTCAGGGCCTCTGTGATGTGATTAAGCCATGAGGACACCACCTTCATGAGTGGGATGAGTGCCCAAAAGAAGCTGCAGTGAGTTTCCTTTCCCTCCCTGGTATACGAGGATTCTACAAGGTGCCATCTCTGAGCAATTGTCCCTCAACAGACACTTCATCTGCTGGAATTTTTTTTCTTGGATTTCCCAGCCTCCAGAACTGTAAACAGTAAATTTCTGTTGTTCGTAAATCACTCACTCTAAGACATGTTCTTACAGTATTAGGAATGCTGATGCCAAGATAAAAGAAATCTAGGACTATAACCACTATCTTGGTGGCCTTTCCATCATACTAAGAGGAGTGTCATATTTTATGAGCCAAGTTTTATGTGCCAATGAGACTAGACTGTATCACATAATTATGCAATTAAATAATGATTGCAGGTGTTTCCACACAGGTATTTTGTAGATGTGGTTAACATATAAAATCAGATAATCTCAAAGGGGATTATCTTCTATGATCTGGGCTTCATGCAGGGGATTATCTTCTATGATCTGGGCTTCATGCAATCAGTGGAAGACCTTAAGAACAATACTGAGGTTTTCATGAGGAAGAAGAAATCCCACCAAGAGACTGCAAGTCCTACACCCTAGAGCTTCCAATCTGCTGGTCTGCAGATAGATAGATAGATAGATAGATAGATAGACAGACAGACATACATATATATATATCCAATGTGTGTTTGTGTATTCTACTGACTCTGCTTTTACTTCTCTGCTTGAACCCTGACTATACAAGGAACTTTACCCAAAGATTTGATTATATAGAAGATTTCAGATCAATAGACAGATCTGGAAGGGAGACCTCTAGGGAAAGGGAGCTTTTGAATTCCTCTCACTGGCTGCCATGGAAGTTGTTTTCTCTGTGTCTAGGGCTGGCCCTGGCCCTGCCACTGGGCTAGTGGCCACCGTCGATCTTCATGAAACACTGTGGATTCAAGAAGGCATGTTGATAGAGGGAGCCATGCTCTTCTCCTGATCCCGAAGAGACACTGTCTGGTTCCTTCACAAATAGGTCCTTGGTTCTTTCTCTTGCTTCAATAGAGTGCATCTGGGAGAAAGGGCAGACAGACCAGACTGAATTTCTCCCCAGGGCTAATGAGATATATCAGATGCAGTTGACATGTGGGTCAGGCAAGCACCTGCTCTTCTGGGGCCTGGGGCTTTCTACTAACCTGGGAAGGAATTCGCTGCCGCAGCTTATAGTGGAAAGGTTAGTTGAGAATTCCTTATAGGGGTTAAGGCTTGGAATGCTTTTCAGACTGCCCCAGGCCATCACATAAGTACAGAATTCACTGAGGACACTGGAGAGAGGAGGGCTCGGATCCTGAAATCAGCTCTCCTGTGGCTAAGAGGCAGTTGAGTGGAGTGATAAGAGTTGGTTTCTGTGTTGGGCTGCAAAAGCCCTCATTTTGAATCTCCCACTGGTTTTGTGACTTCTCTGAGACTCCACTTCCTTATTAGTGAAATAAGGATTAAAAATGAGGCTTCCTTACAGGCTTGTTACAAGGATCAATCAACACATAAGAACACATAACACTCGTAAACACGTAACATGTACCTGTCATATGACTGTTCAGTGAATGAGCACTGTTGTTATTGCTCTTCTTTTCATCTTTAAGTACCTGATGGTTTCTTTGTCCTCAGCCATGATTGGAAACTATTTCCCACAGAGGTAGGTGAGTAATGAAAAGCATAGTCCGTATCATCATGGAAACAAGGGTCTGTCCGGTCTGTCCCTCTCTGTGACAGTGAGAATTGAGTGGCCTATTGTCTGTTGAGCATTGATTTGACTGTTGGTTCATCTGAGTGTGGGCTTGGCAGTACCCAAGGTGTCGATACAGCACCATGAGCTTGAGAATGGGCACGAGAGTCAAGTCACCAGGGATTGAACCCCAGCTCCATTACTTGATAGAAGTTTGATCTTACACAAGTAATTTGATCCCTCTTTGCTACAGTTTCCTCATTTGCAAACTGGAAATAACAACAGTGCCATTCTCACAGGTCTGTTATGGGTATTAACTGCATTAATACATACAAAGGCTTGGAAGAGCGCCTAGCACTTACCAAGAACCCAATAAATGACAACTACTCCCCATTGTGTTTTGCTTATGTATTAGATGAGATATGTTTTTAAACATGTGGTACCAAGCAGGTGCACCATCAAATAATAACAATTGCAGTTGTCGTTATACCTTCTAATAATGAGAACGACATCATCAGATTCTGACTTCTGCAGACCTGATACATTCTCAGAAAAGCAATGTTCATCTCCAGGTTTTCCATTTTACTCTTTTTTACCTTTCTAGAGAATTAATCTGGCTGCATCGAAGTTCCATGTATTTCTCTGTTCAATCGCAAAGTCTTCAGTGATTTCCATCTGCAGAATAAAATCCAGCCTCTGGACATCTTTAAACTCCATGGTCTCTTCCCAGGTGAGCTTTTTGAACTTTATTTCCTAGTCTTAAACTAGTGTTCATCTCGACTCTGCTTTCATTGCTCAGTCTTGTGCCCTCCAGCATACAGTAAGTGTGTCACCTGAGATGGTGTCAGTCTGGACAGTTTAAGGACCACATAATCCTAACAACCACCAGGCGTCGGGGCCTGCTGTGTACCCATCCCTGTGCGACATACTTTACATACAGTTGTTCCCTTCAATTGATATTCAAGTGACCCCGATGGACAAGAATCATTAATCTCTATAAGTGAGGCCTCTAGGCTCAGTCAGGTGAAATGACTTGCCCAAGGTGTTACGGCACGTTCCTGTCAGAGTTGCTCATTAGCTTTCTTGTCTTACATTCCTGACACCTTTTTCATTTTTAAAAATGTGTCATGCAAATTTAACAAGCCAGAAATGTCACAAATGCATGGCTTGGTGAATTTTGTAAACTGAATACATCTCTACACTGAAATCAAGAAAAGGAACATAACAGGACCTCCAAAGTCCCTCTCATGAGCTCTTCTACAATTATTTCCCTGACAGTTACCATGATTGTGATGTCCACCAGGGGCTATTAGCCTAGGTTATTTTGCTGTTTTTACACTTTATATAAATGGAATAGTGAATTAGGGATTCTTTTAGGCCTGTGTTCCTTAGTTCAATACATGTAAGTGAAACACATCCATACCGTTGTCTTCAGCTATAGACCATTTATTTTCATTCCTGTAGAGGATTTCCCATAGGTTCACTGTTTTAGTCAGTTTTTCCATCTCTGTGACCAAATTACCTGACAAGAACAAGGCAGAGGAGGGAATGTTTATTTTGGTTCTTGGTTTCAGGGGTCTCAGTTTGTAGACTGCTGGCTCCATTGCTTTGGGCCCGAGGTGAGGTGAACATCATGGCAGAGGAAAGCAGCTCAGGACATGAAAACCAAAAAGTGGTGGCAGCTCTGCTGACCAGGAACGAAATGTAAATCCTAAAGACGCACCACCAGCCGTCTCCTTCCTCCAGCCACACTCTGCCTGCCTACAGTTACAGCCCAGTTTATCCGTGTCAGTGGGTTAACGCACTTACTAGGTTTTAAGGCTCTAAATTTTCTTGCATCATCTCACACCAGAGCTCTTCAGGGACACCTCATTGTCTAAATCATAACAGTCACCTACAAACTCAATGTTGGATAACATGGTCATGTAGAAAAAGTCTACTAATTGAATACTTATCACAAGACCTAGCAATTGCAAAGACAGGATTGTGCTGTGAATATAACTGGGGTACAGATGTGCTCAAGAGAAAGAAGGAGTAGTTTAAACTGACAACCTTCAAGTTCAACACCTGATTTATGTTTTATTTTTCCAAAGTTTGTTATAGTAAGGACATTTGATGTGAGATACATTTTAAATAAATTTTAAGTTTACATGGTAAGGGATCCCACGAAAACCACACCAGACATGGGAAATCACATAAGGGAGTTTATTAAGCAAACAAAGCGTCTCCCTGCAGGGTAAGAGAAAATGAGAGGAAAAGAAAGGGCGCGCGCTAGAGAGAATGGAAAAGAGAGGAGGATAAAGAAAGTGAGTAGGAAAGAGAGAGGTGTGAGAAAAGATGGCGGGGTAGCTACAGTGAAGCAGTTGAATTCCGCCAGGCTGACAGGGGACCAATAACGGAGGAGGATACTTGCAAGCTGACTGATGAACCAATAACTAGCTAGTATGTTCACAGATTGACAAGTGGTTGGGAGGCGGGGAAAATGGCTATACTGGAAAGTTCAGGGGGAACAGCTTTATACATTACATACATTACATCATTGTTGATTATAGGCACAGTGTTCTGTAGCAGACACTGATACCTTATAACCATCAGTTGGTAATTCTCTACTCTCAGTACCTGGAAGCTGTCATTCTACTGTTTGATTCTGTGATTTCAACTTAGATACACCATGTAAGTGTGTTTTATTAAAGACTATGCTTCATTCAGAGCCCACCAACTCACACACAATTATGAATTTTGAAATATCTCAGATAATTTCATTAGAAAACTACAAATCCCAAATATTGTGCTAGTTAATTGTACCTGCCCAAGACTCAAAGATCCCCAACGCTGTTCACTACCCTCTGCTCTCTAACTCTTGTCTCCAAGATCTGGACACTACCTGTTTCCCTGTATCTGAACTGACCTCCCTGGAAACACTACAATGAGCTTTCTAAACTGGTGGCTGCTGCCGAGAGCATCCTGTTCCATAACCCTTGCTTATCCCTGTAAATGCACTGGTCATCAGTGTAGCCTCCATTCTGCAGATGGCACTGTTGTGAACACAACCTAGTACCCATGGATGTGTTTCTGGTCTCACACCATCTGTGTCTCTGGGTTAAACCTGACCCGTATGTTAGAGCATTAGGTAACCGAGCTGCATGCGCCTTCTCCTTTCAGCAAGCAGAAAAGTGTGCACACCCTGCTAGGCAGATGAAGTTGCTCTATTATCTCTGACAAGGAACATTCTCTGGGAGAGGTTGAGTCTGGTGGCTAGTTACTGTCACAAGAATGTCCTCAGTGTCAGTTACACTAAGCGGAGAGAGCCCATCTTGGAGGCACTCTCCAACATCTTGAAGAGAGTCATGAATTATTCTCATTCAACAGGTCAATTTAGATAGCTATTTTGGGGAACTTTCGCAGCCAACTCAACTGTAGGTCTATCAGTATGCAGTTTCATTCAATAATAATAGTGACACCTCACATTTGCAGAGCAGTTTATAATTTAGGGAGAACTTTTCACATGTTTCTGAATGTAATGTGCACACCCTTGTATATTCTTGTCAATATCTCCTTTGCTGTATTTTATAGGCCAAAAAGCAGGCTCAGAGTTTCTTTTGTTGCCCAAGGTTACAAGCCAGGCATTATATGCCGTTCAACCCTGTCAACAGCAAATGCCTTTTTAAAGTCTAAAATAAGATATTTATTTCACTTCTTTTTCCTTAAAACAAGATTTTTTTTCAGTGCCTACATAAGCCCTCTATATATAAGATTATCTCGTGATACCTTAAAGAAAATAAATGGGGGATCAGGGTGCTCAAGTAACCTCTCTAATTAAACACAGAAATCTGGGTCCTACACCAACTCTTTTATTACCTCTCAGCAGCCATCTGCATGCCAGGATGGCCAAGGAAGCCCTTTAAGAGCAAGCTGAAGGTCAACTCCAAATCTTCAAGCTGTATTCCTTCAGCTGACCTCACCATCCATTGCTGATCCCAGAACCAGAAACAATACCATTCATCCAGAGTTCTCTTCCTCTTTTGGATCTCAGTCACTGGTCCAGTTTTGCTCTTGATGGCCACCATGTCTCCCAAGAGTTCTTCTACTTCTCCAGTATACACCTAGGTTTTTACTTTTTCCTACCTTTTGACTGGTCAAGATTCCAAGGCTCTTTTATGTGAGAAATAGTGTTTCAACTTAGACTTATCCACTCTGTCTACACCTTTGGTGAAGTGGGTTGCCCATCTGTTCAGATGAGGGTAAAAGCCTGATTCTTAATTTTTTTTTTTTTTCAGTAGAAAAACAGTGTGGTCCCCTTCCCACTTGGTATCTAAAGCACAAGATTTTCTCCTTAACCAACAGCTGTATTATCAGTATCAAGAGCAGAAAAGACTTTTTACAAAGGACCCAGACTGAGAATATGTTAGGCTATTGCAGTCATTTGGTGTGTGCGACAACTCTGCCACTGTAGCATAAAAACAACGATACACAACATGCAAACGAATGTGTGGGCTGTGTTCCAATCACATTTACAAAAACAGGCAGGGGGCCAGATGTGTCCTGTGGGCACTGGTTTTCAGACCCCTGATCAATATACCAAGTTGAGTTGGAGAAGCCTACCATCAATTTACTGCAATCTAGAATCTGCCCAAGATTAGTTATGACATCTGATATTTGACAGCAGAGTCAAATGGCCATGTTAATTTCTCTTCATCTGACTCTCACATGATAGGCAGCATGCTGAGCTGATAAAGCTTCCACATGACTTTTCCGCATTGATTTTGAAGGGAAGGAATGCTTAAGGGCAAGACAGGATAAGGAGATAGTTAAGATGTTTTTGGCTGCAATAATAGATCTTGACTAACAGTGACTTAACCCAAAGGCCATTTATTATTCATACAATTAGACCAGCATCAGTTGACCTCAGATTTGGCTGAGTGACTCTGAGCCCATTTTCAAGGATACAGGACCTTTATGTTTTTCTACTATGCCACCCTAACCTTCTTGGCTTCTCATATTTCACCTAATAGTTCCAGGATAGATGTAGTACCTTAAGAATCACATCCTCGTAGGTCTGTTTCCAAATTATTAAAGGAAAAGCAGAGCAAAGGACCTTCCTTTCCTCTCCTTTCTCTTAAAGTAAAATGAGACATTTCCCCAGGAATCCTTTGGAAAGATTTTGCCTCCTGCCAATCAGAATTAGGTCACCTTCTCACATCTCAGCAACCACCAACAAAGAAGGATGGGGATGGCCCACTGGCTCACAAGAGTTATAATCACCCTTTAGATCTAAGTTCATTCCTCTGAATGAAACTTAAATACCAATTGCAGAAAGGGACAGGTGAAGGTGACTGGCGGGTAGACAAACAGGAGTTCAGAATGCCAAGATTGAGGAAGACACGCTCGGCCTGCTGGGTAAGAGGGGAGTGAGCACCACCTAGAATTTGAACTCTGGGTGACACATGTCTTTCAGCACAATGGTTCTCAAACATTCCTGGGAATGACCAGAGGTTCTTGTTAAAATGCCATCTTAGGCCCCTGCCTTGGAAATGCCAGTAAAATAGGGACAGGAGGTGGCCCAACGTGTCTTTGAACAAGTTTTCCAGGGGCCTTTGATGCTGGATGTCTGTTGCTCACATCATGAGAATCAATCACTGCATGATTTTGGATCCTTAATCAAAGTGATGTACAAGGTAGAAGTGACTGTCATTGCAAATTGTGAGTTCATCTTAAAAGCAAAGATGCAAATATGTAAATATCAGGAGTGTAGAACTTATCTTTGAGCTGAGAAAGAAAGAAGTTGGGACTATCTAACCCTATGGATGTCACACCAAGGTGCCCATATTAAGTGTGTCACCTATGTGGCACATAGGAGGGGCAAGGCTGAAGGTGAAATATCAAGGAAACTCATGTGAACTTGGTTTGTGAGCGTCTTGATAGTTCTCACAGACATTAACAGCAACCTTAGGTCCAGAGAAACTTGAATTTGATTCCTAACATAAATTTGGACAAGAATCTAAACTCCTTAGCTTTGCTGTTCACTTATGTGAAATAGAGGGAAATAGTTTATTTATATCATATCATAGGGTGATATTTTAAAAATTATTAGGAGAGAAATTACCTTGTAAAGCATTTATTGTGGTGCTTAGTGCCTTAAATACTCCATAAATGTTAGCCCATGTTCATATCCCACCTCTATGAGAGAACTTGAAAAATTTACCAAATTAGTTGGCCGAGTTGAGTCTTGAACTCAACTTGATGTGCTCATCAAAATTTCTAATAATCTACGTACTAAATTCATAATGAACAAATGTGACCCAGTTTCCTGGCATGAGTTAAGAAAGCACCCTACTCTGGGGAAGGCTGTTTTATTTCAGCCCCTATATATTCTCTCTCTCTCTCTCTCTCTCTCCTCTTTCTCTCCTCTCTTCCTAACCTAGACCCTGGCCAATATGCAGAAGGACTACTGGGGTAATTACAAAGGGGAATCGAGGCACTCATTGGTGGGACCAGGAGACAAGTCGATGTGGCTCAATCTGTTGGGAATTGACTGCAATCAATTTCTCCAGCAGCCTGTCCAAGGCTGCAGCCGTAAAGCATTCAGCCAGCAGATCAATGGCGGCCTTGAGTGCAGCAGAGGAAGAGACGGAGTGGTGGCGGCAGCCCAGCCTCAGGGCAGTCTGCTGCAGGCCAGCTCAAGTCCAAGGTCAGCCTCTGGGTCCCCTTTCCCTCTCCCCTCTCTATCTAGTTCTCTGGCAGAAATGTCAAAACAATATGGGATGGCTAAAAACACATGAGAAGAATTCCTGGAAGCTCTGGGGGAAAGAAAGAAAACTCATTTGCCAAAGATAATAAAAATAATAATAATCTCATATTCATCATCATAACCATAATGACAGTGGTTGTAATAATGACAGGGCACCTGATTTTATCTTCTGCTCTCTGAATGTGAAAGTACATCTTTATATCCAAATGAAAGTCATTTAAGAGCTGTAGTTTTGCAGCAAATGGAATTCATCACATTTAATAAAATGCTAATTGATGTGGAGGAAGGAAGCCTGGTCTTTCTGGTTTTGTACATTGGTTCATTCATTAAAAGAAGTCAAAATGTATTCAAACTATATATAGTCAAACTATATTTAGGATAAATTACATCTTGCACTTAGTAGGTGCTAACTTCATGTATATTTTTAAACATGTAAGGCACTATGCTATATGTTATTGGATAAAAATTAATGAACAAAATGTGTTTCTTGCTCCCAAGAAATTCACATTCTAAAAGTAGCATGTAACCAGGAGACTGTGCTGATAAGACATGCAACCAGTGTTCAAGGATGCAGAGGGAATATGGGTTAGTTTTGGTGGGCTAGGGAGTGAAAGGCAAGGGGGCAGTTTGGGCTCTGATTTGAAAATGAGATACAATTTCTCCAGACAGAAAATGCCATTCAAAGCAGAAAGAAAAGTACCAAGCCCAGAGAATACATGCTTTGCTGGGGGTCAAGTAGTTAGTCAAATATTGAGTGCTTGAAGGAAAAGCAACAAGAAAGTCCAGGAAGGTGGGTAAGAGCTTGAGAAGGGTCCTTTCATGCAAAGGAATTCATGCATTATCCTTCTCCATCCCTTGGCGGATGGGAAACATTAGCAATCCTTAATAGAAAAATATTCAGTTCTCATCGGAAATTGTGCTTTTTTAAGAGACAGAGAGAGAGAGAAAGAGAGAGAGAGAGAGAGAGAGAGAGAGAGAGAGAGAGAGCGAGCAAATCAGGAAGAACAAATGAGAAGGCAGAAGCTCAAAGAAGTTAACCAAGTTGCTCAGGACATAGCACGCAATGGTAGATTTTGCACCAACATTTTACCTCAAAGTTTAGTGTCCTTTCCAATATGTCTACCATGGTGGGAGGCAGGAACACTGATTTTATAATGAGACTGATCTGGCTTAAATCCTGGCTCTGCCCTCTTGGAACCAAGTGACTTTGGGCAGTTTAGTTAAAACCCCTGAGGCTCAATTTCTTCATCTATAAAATGGGGATGGAATGCCTGTCTTTTGGATAATTGCGAGAGTCAAATGTAATAATATATGTACGGATTTCAGTAGAGTTCTTGACATACTGTAAGATTTTGATGTATGTTAGATGCCATTATTATTAATATTAACTTCAAATACCCTACTCATGTTTCCTTTCTGAACCTTTCTTCCACTTCTTTTGACATCTCTTAGAATACTTTAGTACTTTAGATTAATTTTAGGCATTATGATGGACTATCAGAAAAGCTATTTTGGTTTAGAGGGACTTTCTCTCACCTTTTTGAACACACTACCCAGTTGAATATCATAGATCATATGAAGAATGGTTAAGGGAGATGGGAAAATTTGGAAGGGCCATATTCAGATATTTCAAAAGCATCAGTTTTAAGAGGGATGAGATTTATTCCTGTTTGCCTTCAAAGGTAAAATTTGGCCAGTAGGTAGAAGTTATAGGGAAGTTTGTTTTCTTTCAACTAAAAAATAAATCGTGCATGCCTGTAATCCTAATGACTCAGGAGTCTGAGGCAGGAGGATTGCAAGTTTGAGACCAGCCTCAGCAAATTAGTGAGGCTCTGCCTCAAAATTTAAAAAGGACTAGGGATGTAGTTCAGTGCATCCCTGGGTTCAAACCTTGTATCGAAAAAAAAAAAAAATTCTAATTCTAATGATTGGAGTTGACTGGAAATCAAATGTGATAAATTGTAGGGTAATAATTTCCCCAACAATGAAAGGATTCAAGATGATATTGATGGTTGCAAAAGGCGTTTTAACTAGAGACTGAATTAAGTGATCATTATTAAAACTACGACATTGTCTGTTCAATATGAATAAAATAAGTCATGTGTAAATGCATTGGAGTTTCCGAATGAGTGACTTGATATGCTGGGCATGCATACTGAGACCTAGGAGCAAAATCCAATCTGTAGATATGCATGTGTTTTTCAAACCAGTAATAGACCCTGTTCTTTTTAGTGTAGTCCACACCGTTACCTATACTTTTTTTTGGTGGGGAAGGGTACCAGAGATTCAACTCAGGGGCACTCGACCACTAAGCCACATCCCCACCCCTAATTTGTATTTTATTTAGAGACAGGATCTCCCTGAATTGCTTAGCACCTCACTTTTGCTGAGGTTGGCTTTGATCCTTCCACCTCAGCCTCCGGTGCCACTGGGATTACAGATATGTACCCCTGCATTGGCATTCCCTATATTTTTACCCTACTGAATATTACCCATTTACTTTAACTGTCTGATCCAGTATGGAGAGAACTCTAAATCAGAAGTCAGGAGGCTCAGTTTTCTCCCTGTTTCTACTAATAACTTACTGGGGGTTTCTTTGGGTCAACGACTTTCCCAGCTTAACCTCACTGTCTGTTTAATAAAATGAAGGGATTGGACTCAGTATCTAAGGTCACTTTTGTCTAGGCTTCAGAGATCTATCTTGAGCAGAAAAATTCATTGTAAAGACATTCTTTGAAAAAGCAATGACTTTCTCTAAACTCCCTGGAGAATGGTGGGTGCATATATGCTTGTTGTCATTTCAAAGAAATAGAATTTGTGATCATTAATGAAAAACTGATGGATCTGCCATCAAACTTCTTGGCTTTTCCCAAGTTATTCCAAATAATGAGATGGAAATACCCAAATATTTCCTGTGTGTTCTCTGTTTGCATTCCGCATAGCTAAAGTCCTTTCTTTAGCTAAGGGATTTAACCACTGGAGGTTGATTTGTTGGTTGTTGTTAACTGTAGTTCCCCTGCACAGACTGTCAGTTAAAGATTTGAGAGAAATGACAAAGAATCTTAAAGACAATAATTTGTTGGGTGGGGAACACAGAATGCAGAGAGTGGTCATTCTGAAGCTTTACATATGAAGTCCTTTCCCTCCAAAGAGCTGCTCAGCTGTGGTCCGGAGTCAGGTACTCATCGTTCAACATCATGCTCCTCCTGCCCCCATTGCAATAAAGTCCCTTTTATCTGATGAGATTGGGTCTATAATTGCAGGCCAGTGGAAAGTCAGTTAAAGCAGAAGCATGCTAGAGCATTCAGGAGCAGGCCATTGGCTAGGCAGGCCTGGCTTACAGTTAACATTAGTCAGATTTCCAAAGAAAATGGAAAGCATCCAGCAATGGATTCCTCCAAAAGTCAGAGATGACCATGTTCAAACAATTAAAAACTATGGAGAAGCCCAAAGCAAGATACTTGCCGAAATCCATTCAGAGACAATTAGCATTTGGGTATATGCACTTGTAGATTATTCTCTTTCCATAAATTTTCACCTGTATAATTTATATAGAGAATATATGTAAATGTATTTTGAAATACATGTAAGTAATATAGCATATATGTAAAGAGGTATGATGAAGTACTTTATAATGTATATTTCACTTAATATACCATAAGCATTCTTTTAATGGTGTCACATGTAAATACATTAGAATTTTGTTAGCAATTTTATTCCTCATTTAAAAGGCCCAGTTATTCCCCAAGTGTGATTGATGATATACATCTCCTCTTCATATTTTTACTATAAACGTGCATCAACGTGCACTTAAAAATGTCAAAAGAAGAAAAACAAGCCAAAAATGCAAATATGCTGGTTAAAAAGTGACATAATTAGAGATTAGCAGTATGGATCTTGGAATCAAACATGCCAGAATTTTAAATAGGAAATACACTTAGTTGCCATGGACTTTGTGACTTTCTAACTATCTGAGTTTCCACTGTCCATCTAAAAATGGGGAAAATGAAACAAACCACTGAAGATTAAGGAAACTAAAATCTGTGTAGCACTTTACATAGACTTGGTCTATCATCATCATCATCGCCACCATCATTATGAACCTCATCCTAAATGCTTTACCTGAGTTTGAAAAAATAAGTGAAAGCAGAAAAAGAAACCTACACAAAAAGTTCCACCTTATATTTATACTTCAAAATTCCTGATATCAGTACCTAAGAATGTTCCTTCACTCCCGGATATCACGTGCAGGGATACCCCATTCCATAGGGTATCCCCTTCTCCAAAGCTACGACAACTTGAGTTGACGTTTAGCTAAAACTAGGATGGTCTACAATAGGATGATCTATGATAACAACAAAAATTCAAACAAATAGCTGTTTAAACAGTTTTGCTAATGAGCCTGCAGGGGGAATAAGATTACCCCCCGTTTTTTTAATTCTTAACCACCTTATGGAGATGTTATCCTCATATTCCACAACTCGTTTAATATAAAATTCAGAGGGTTTTTTTTTTTAGTATATTCACTGAGTTGTGCAATAATTATCATAATAAATTTTAGAACATATTGATTAGCCTCAGGAGAAATCCCCAACCAACTAGCAATCACTCCTCACCACCCCCAACCAATCTTCTAAGGAACTGCCAGGACTGTTTTCCAAAACAAATAATATGCCATTTTATATTGCAAGCGCAGCTTGTAAGCATTTTAATTTCTCATCTTTGTTAACATTTATTATTATCTGTTTTTTATTATAACCATCCTAGCGTTAGTGAAGTGGTGTTTCTGTTTTTTTAATAATTTTTTATTAGTTCTAATTAGTTGTACATGACAGTAGAATGCATTTATACATTTTGATAAATCACACATAAATGGAGTGTAATCTCTCATTTTTCTGATTATACATATTGTAGGATCACTTCGGTCATTCAGTCACCTATGCACATAAGGTAATAATGTCCATTTCACTATGGTTTTAACTTGCATTTATTTCTTCATTTCATCTTGATCATCTTTTCTTGAACTTATCGCCTCTTTGTATATCTTCTTTGGAGAAAAGTTTATTCATATACTTTACCCTTTGGGTTGTCTTTTTATAATTGAGTTGCAAGAGTACCTTGTATATTCCAGATGTGAAACCTTTCTCAAACAGATGATTCACAGCTGTCTATTCCATTCTGTAAGGTGTCTTTACACATTCAGCATGTCATTTTATGTATAAAATATTTTAGTTTTGATGAAGTGCAAGGTATCTATTAGTTCTTTTTTCACTTGTGGTTTTGAACTGAGAAACTATTGCCTAACTTAAGTCACAAAGATTTAATCCTATATTGTCTCCTAAGAGTTTTGGAATTGTTTGAGGTTTTACATTTATATTTCATTTTGGTTTTGTGTTCGATGTTAAAGGTCCAGCTTCATTCCTTTCAGTATAGATAACCAGTTGCTGCATCATTATTTGTTAAAAAAAAAAATTCCCCCTATGTTTTGATACCTTTATTTTTTAAAAAATCAATTGACCAAAAGCGTGAGGGTTTATTTCAAGGCCCTCGATCCTAGTTCATCTATTATTTAATATTTTTATTCCTATATTAGAACCACACTATCCTGATAACTGCCATTTTGTGTTAGGTATTGAAATCAGGAACTGAGTTCTCTAGGTTTCTTTTTACTCCCAGGATTGTTTTGCGCTGCTGAATCCCTTGCATTTCCATATGAATTTTAGAATTAACATATCAAATTCTACAAAAAAGTCAGGTGGGATATTGATAAGGATTGTCTTGAATCTTTTTATCAATCCTAACATTATTAAGTCTTTGATCCACAAGAATGTTATGATTTTTCATTTGTGTTTAATTTCTTTCAGTGATGTTTAATAATTTTTAGGGCACAAATATTTGAACTTCTTTTGCTAGAATTATTCTTATTTATTTTGGTACTGGGGATTGAACCCAGGGGTTCTTTACCCTGAGGCACATTCCAAGCCCTTTCTTTAAAATTCGAGAAAGGGTCTCAGTAAGTTGCTTAGGGCCTTGCTAATTTTCTGAGTCTGGTCTCAAACTCACAATCCTCCCACCTCAGCCTCCCAAGTTGCTGGGATTACAGGCATGAGCCATCAGGCACAGCTCATATTTTATTTTTGATACTATTACAAATTAAATTATTTTCTTCATTTAATTTTCAGATTGTTCATTGCTAGTGTTTAGAAAAGGAATCGATTTTTATATATTGATCTTAAGTCTTAGAAACTTGTTGCTTATCAGCTGTAATATTTTCAAGGATTCCTTAGGACTTTCTACGTACAGGGTCATGTATTCTGCAAATAGAGATAGGTTACTTCTTCCTTTCCAGCTGGATGATTTTGATATTGGTTTTTGCCTGAATGCCTTGTATAGAGCCTTGAATCCACTATTGACTTATAGTGGTGAAAGCAGATATTCTTGTCTTGTTCCTGATCTTAGAAAACTTTTCAGTGAGATGCTGCCAATGGTCTTTTTATTGGTGTTTTTTATCAAGTTGAAGAATTATTCTAGGGTTCTTTTTTTTTTTTTTTTCATCATGAAGGCAGTTGGGTTTTTGTCAAATGCCTTTTCTGCACCTATTAAAATTATTATATGGATTCAGTTCTTTGTCCTAGTAACATAGTTCACTACATTGATTTATTTTCATATATTGGATCAAACTTGCATTTCTGAGATTGTGCATGATTATTTTTATACATTGCTGGATAAAGTTTGCTAGCTTTTTAAAAAATATTTTGCCACTATATTCAGAGAAATATTGATGCTTAATTTTCTTTTCTTACGGTGTCTTTGGTTCCAGAATTAAAATTACTGGTTATACAGAATAAGTTATAGAGTTACTTTTCTTATTTATTTTTCGGAAATCTTGGTAAAAAAAAAATGATTTTTTTTAATTGTTGGGTAAAATTCATAAGTAAATCTGGTTCTGGGCTTTATTTTTAGATTTTTTTAATAAAAGTTCTTTCTTACTCATTATTTATATTTTCTATTTCTTGTTCAGTCATTGTCTATAGATTGTGCCTTTCTAGGAATTTGTTCAGTTTTTTTCTAGGTTACCCAATAACCTATAATTGTTGAAATTATTCTATGATAATTCTTATTTATTGTACAGTCAGTAATAATGGCCCTTCTTTTATTTCTGATTTTAATATTTTGAGTTCTCTTTTTCTTTTCTTTGTTAGTCTATCTAACTAAAGATTTGTCAATTCTGTTGATCTTTACAAAGAGCTGAGTTTGCTTTTGTTGTTTTTTCCCATTTTCTATTCTTTATTTCATATTTTCCCTCTGTGATCTTTGTTATTTCCCTTCTTTTGCCACTTTGGATTTAGGACATTTTTTTTTTTCCAGTTCATTACTGTGGAAAGTTGGTGTGTTAGTCAACTTTTTGTCTCTGTGACCAAAATCCCCAACAAGAACAACTTAGAGTCCAAAAAAGTTATGTTGGCTTCATGGTTTCATAGATTAAGTTCATGGTCACTGACCCCATTGCTCTGGGCCTGAAGTGAGGCAGAGCATCATGGGGGAAGAACCTGACAGAGGACAGCAGCTCAGGTGGTGGTAGCTAGGAAGCAGAGAGGTGGGGGAAGGGGAGGAGAAGATGAGCCATTCCAGAGCACACTTCCAACAACACACTTCCAACAACACGCTTCCTCTCCTCACACCCCATCTGCCCATATTTACCAACTAGCTAGCCTATTCTAACTAGTATAGAGTGATTAGGTTATAGTTCTCTTAATCCAATCCTTTTACCTCTACATAGTCCTCGATTAACATAGGAGATTTATGGGGATACCTCCTATCCAAACTATAGTAGTTGGGTTACTATAGTCCCTATAATCCCTATAATCTTAGAGATAATAACTCTCACAACAGAACTAGCTACTGGGTTAGACATTTGCGTACATCATTGCTAAACTTCATAGAAACCAAGACAGGCATCCTCCTTCTCATTTAACAAATGAGAAAACTGGGGTTCAGTGAAACAAACTGAGTTACCCAAAGTTACAAAGTAGACACAGGAATTTTATCTAATTCTATCTGACTCAAAACTGGTGCTGCTTCTGCCCATACAAAGAAAGAACAAGGAAAGAGCATGAAATAGGTGGTCACTGCATCTGAGTCCATTTCCTCTAAATGTAACAACATGAATCCTGTCTGAAACTTGGTTCTCTGATTCTTGGCAGAGTCAGTGCCTCTTTGCTTTTGAGGCATATTTTCTGCATCACTTCTGAGTGTTTCTCTGACCATTCTTCTTAGAAGAGCCTCCTCTCATTGCCCTGCTTCTCAAGATTCCATTATGTCTTTTATGTCTGTCATACATTTAGCACATTTGTTAATGTGCAGTTATTTATTTATTTATGAGGGTTTGTTTTTGCATATTTTTGTTTTAGTTTTTATTTTCCTGTTAAAATTTAAGATCCATGAGATCTGAAGATTTGCATGTCTTTTATTTGTTTTCCAGTACTGGGTATTGAGCCCAAGGCCTCATGCATGCAAGGCAAGCGCTTGACCACCGAGCTACATCTTGTGTGATTATCTTGCTCATTGTTTTCTTTTGAGCTTTTATCATAGATTCTGGTTCATAAAACATATCCAATAAATACTTGTTAGTTGAATTAACTTTCTTCTGTATTCTTTCTAATTCTCCTCTTTATGTCACTTTAGATTTAGCATATCCTGTTTTTAATCCAGTGTCTTACTGTGAAAAGTTGGATTTTTATTGCTTATACAGTTTGAGGAAGTATAGACAAACTAGACCAAGACTGCCTATCACTTATGTTTATCTTGCCCATACTTAAGAAAAGAATGCCTAAGTTCTGCTCAGATACTTAGTCATGATATTCTCTTATAGTTGGTTTCTAGGAATAAAGATTTGCCACAAGAAACTTGAGACAATAGAACACATTTCATGGAACTTAACTTCCAGGTCTCACAGGAAATACAGTATTATCAGATATATCTCTATCTCTTTCTCTGTATGTGTGTGTGTGTGTGTGTGTGTGTGTGTGTGTATCTTCTCATCCTTCCTCTCTCCTTTTCTTCTTACTTCTTCTGGGTAATATGGTCTCCAATCTGTTTCTGTCTACCCATGTTCTACTCTCCCATCTACAACAAGCCATAGCCATAGCTCATAATGATGGCTACTACAGAATTATTTTTCTAGCTGTAAGATATCCTTAACAGCTCCAGTGCCCATGGGTAACTAAATATCCTTTTTAGGTTAGTGATTTCAAATTATAGAGAGAGAGAGTCTGATCAGCCCAGGAGTTCAGTGCTTCTCTGAGTCCCTTATGATTAAGAGGGGAAGGTTATATAGTACATCTCTACCCTTGGGCCAGGCTTAGGTGACGATTCACAGGCCTATTACAAAATTCAAATTTAATTTTAAAGTTTAAATTTTTTGTATTTAAATTATCTGTGAATGATTAAGTTCACATGGATCATATGTGAAGCTGGACTGTCAGGTCTTCCTGCTCCCCGTATACAGAAATGGCATTCAGGATAGACCCGAATAGTCCTGGATCCACAAGATAGAACTCTTTTTATAAAGTCCCTTCTGTTTCATGGACTGGGAATCTGGCTACCATCCACTTATGGGACATTCACCCTAGAGAAGGTCTCTTGCCTCCTGCTGCTGAGGAAATTGCATTATTGGATTTTTAAATAAACCATTGGCCAGAATATCTAAGAGTCTTTCTTGCAGACCTTGACAGGTTTATTTTTTTTTAAATTAAAAATCCTGCCCTGGGGCGAAATGAAAATGTCTTCAGATTTGCAATCAGTGCTTGTGCTTCATATTTGAAACTCATGTTAGAAACTGGAGCTCGGTGTGACCTGATCCTGAGACTCCATTCAGTCAATTGCTGAATTCTTCAAAGTCAGGTGTTTATGTTGGGAGTTGCCCCTTGAACATTGCCAGGAGGCAGGGAAGACACCCAGTTACCTCACTGCCTGAAGGTCATTTTCCTACCTTTTCTTTCCCATAGACTGACTGCAGTTACTCAATCAAAATACTTTACATAATTGAGAAAAAAAAAAAAGGGCCCATAAGCCATCCATAACTGTGTATAGGGTCTCCTTGCCAATTGATCTAAGTCAGAAGGTAATAGGGATGTGGACACATAGAGTTCTATCAATATGAACCAAGGACACATCTTCAACAGAAGTATGAATTAGGGGCTCAGTTTATATTTTCAAATACAATAAATTGCTAGGATAAGGCTATTAGCCCACATTGAAATTGCAAGCACAAGCAATTATGTTATGTTTTCAGATT
This sequence comes from Sciurus carolinensis, assembly GCF_902686445.1. Taxonomy (NCBI): domain Eukaryota; kingdom Metazoa; phylum Chordata; class Mammalia; order Rodentia; family Sciuridae; genus Sciurus; species Sciurus carolinensis. The sequence continues at coordinate 15,213,659 of NC_062226.1, read as the reverse complement.
TTTCACACAAAATATTTGAATTTCCACATGTGCCGCACAAGTTATCAAGAAGGCAATGCCTATGGGCTTCAAAGAACAAATGATTATCTCCCACTATAAGGGGGTAAATAAAGCCTAATTTGTGTATTTACTTTATTTATGTATTTATTAATACCACCCTGGCTCTGCAAGGATTAATAAAGATTCTGAACAGTACTTTTTTATTTCCATGGTTGAAATTCAGTTTTTACATTTATGCTTAAGTCAGAATATTAAAGCACAATAAAGATTTTAGAGGATTCTTTCCAGACACGTATCCATCTCAATCTGCATCACTGTATACTCGAGAAGTAAGACAAAGAGTGAAGCAGCTTCCCTGAATCCCCCTCAATTAACAAAGAACACAGAAAATGCTTAAACTCTCTCCTCTGTCTCCAAATCCAGTCCTCTTTTTATTATGTGTGTCATCTCTGATTTGAATCACTCCAACTCAACCCAAATCAGGGGCCTGCTCGGGGCCAGCGCCCAGACTTGAAATTGGGTATAAACAGATAAATGAAACATAGTTCCAGCAGTCCAGAGGGTCACAATCCGGTAACAAAACAAACAGAGACACACTCATGACCTGACTGGAGCAGTAACGATGGGAGAAATTGGAAGAATTATCAAAGAATAACTTCCCTCCAGATAGTTTTTTATTTTCATTGTTGTTGCTCTGTTTGCTTTTTCTAGGTAATTTCTTTCCAACTTTCAAAGAACAGATAATTCTCAGACTTTGTAAGAGTGGAGAAGAAGTTGGCTAGCTCATAGTTTATCATTCCTGGTATGAAACTAACAAAACTTGCTAACACAGTGTTCATAGCTCCAAGCACAAACAGACTTTGGAGGTGACATTTCCACTGTATGATCCAGGCCCAACCTGAGCAGTGCTGGATGGACCAGACGTGGGCCTCTGAACAAAGGCCAGTCAGTCCCTTGCCTGGCCAGCCACTGGTGAGAGTCTGCTGAGCCTGCTGGGTCCATGTTGGAAGTTAACACTGAGAGGACAGGTACACATTTTGCTGCCATTCACCAGCAGAGGAAATTTTCTAAGAGGGGGACAGAAACATGGAGAGATACTCAAGATGTGGAGGGAAACAAAATATGTAGTTTCTAAGAGACATGGAGGATGACTCTGGTTTCCAATAGCTCCCTCGCTCTACTTCCCCTGAGGCCAGGGTGTACCAGGCTCCTGATTCCATGTCATGGCCCCGTGGCATCCCCTCTGCCACCCCTACCAGACCCATTCACTTTTCCTAGGTTTCTAGTCCCTGCAATAAAGATAGCTTTGCTCGAGTAGTAATGGCCAAAAAATGAGGAGATAAAATTACCATTATCTGCAAAGGATATATTTTTATGCCTAAAATACTCAAAAACATCAACTGAACAACTATTAGAATTAATAGAAAGCTCAGTGAAGAGACTGGTTATGGGATAAATACACCAAAATAATAGCATTTTTCTTTACTGGCAATAACTAGTTGGGAAATATGATTGTAAAATACCTTATTCACAATAATGATAGAAAATATAAAATTCCTATGAGTAGCTTTAACAAGAAATATGTAAGATGCTTATGAAGAAAATCAGAACACTTTACAGTGTGGTATAAAAAATATTTGGCTAAATAGGAAGATAAACAGAGTTCTTGGGGAGAAAGCTCAGTGTTGTAAGAAGATCCATTTTCCTAAGTTAGCTTGTGAGTTTATCGTATTTTCTAATCAAACTCTTGACAGGATTTTTGAAAACTTAACAAGACAACTCTGAAATTCATCTAGCCAAATGATGGGTAAAAATAGGTCATTTTTAAAAAGTAGTAATTATTGGAAAGGTTTATCTGCATATTATAAGAAAAGAAATGAAGATAGTGTTTCTGGTGGAAGACATTCAATGGACAAAAAAATTCAGTTTACTCAACACATAGAAATTTAGTGCCACATTTGAATGGTATCACAAATGTACAGATGAAATATTATTTTTAATTAATGGTCATGAGCCCCTTTATCAAGGGGTCAAAGGTCTTGGTTACATCCCTCAAAGCTGTATGCTTTAATGAACTTCAGATTTTTAAAATAACTAAATGTAATTTTTATAAACAAAAATAAAAAAAGCAATACTGACAATTGATCAATTCAATGGATAAAAGGAAAGATGTTGCTTTTAATTTAAACGAAGAAGTTACAAACATACACAAAAATTAGATGTTACTGTTTAAAAATATGACATAAAAGACAAAATTGACATACTTAGAAAAAGAATGGAAAAAAATTAAACAAATATACACAACGGAATAATAGTTGTTATTAAAATATAAATGAAATTGATATAAAACAGTAAGACTCCATATGATAACTGGCTATAAAATGTCACTCAGACACAATTCAGAAAAAAGAAAATACAAATGCTAACTAAACATATGTTTTTAAAAGGCAACCTGACTTGCAATTAAATAAAGGCAAATTAAAACAAAGAACTATTATCCTCACCTCTCAAATTAGCAAAACTGGTGGAAAAATTTCTCCTTTAAATAGGGATCTGTGAAATAAGCATTCAATAACTGGGATATGAATTTCTACGTCTTTTGAGAAAGCAATTTAACAATAGTATCTAGAGACAATTATATTAACCTATTTTTAAAGCAGTATTCCCATTGATAAGAATCAATGAAAATTTGTAACTCAAATAATATACAAAGATACACATCATAGAAATTTGCTTGTGACTATGTGCACATGTGTTAACAATGGTGTACTTAGAACAAAAATATACTCAAAAAGAGAAGACAGATTAAAATTGCAGTACATTCCCACGACAGATATCAATGTCATCATTGCAAATGAGGTTTAAGACAGATTTTTAAAAATTTGAATGACTTTATTGAGGTATAATTTTAACAACATGAAATCCACTCAACTGTAAATGTAACATTCAATGAATTTTGGTAAATTTACAGAGCTGTATAATCACCATCACGATCTACTTTAATCACATTTTCATCATTGAAAATATTTTCGTGTTACTTTTTACAATAATCCTGCTTGCACTCCCAAACCCAGAAACCCACTGATCTATTTCTTGTCTCAATAGAGTTGCCTTTTCTGGACATTTCATACAAATGGCATTATCCAATATGTGATCTTGAAAGATTTTTAATTTAAAAAATGTCTGCATCAATATTATATTTTCAAAAATACACAAACCGCTCAATATAAGTTATGATCTCAACTAAGTTAACACAGGCACCAGAAATAGCTCAAACACTGAACCACTGCCAGTGATTTTGTCTGATAGACAGAATTAACAAAGTATTTTCATATTTCACAAAACACCCTTCTATATTTTTAAATGTATGTGTAAAGGAATATATATATACACATACATATATATGTATATACACACATATATCCTTCATAACATATATATGTGTATTTATATGATAGATATATATATATATATTTCTCATAATCTGAAGCAAGAGATAAAAATGAGAGCAATCACCTCACTATAATGAAATAAATGCTTTGAAAGAGGGCACTGCTTTTAGAGAACCAAATCTGTCCTGGGGGTCAAGGAGGAAGTTTTTTGACTGAGGCTTACGGAAGTGGGCTCTGCAGGTAAAGAGACAGAGACATAAGGACATCCAGGGCAGGGCCAAATTTTCTCACAGCAATACAAATTTAGAGAATTACTTTCTACTGTGATAGATGATGCAAAGATAGAAATAAATTATCATATGGTTGGAGAAAAAAAGGATGCAAAAAAAAAAAATCCCTGATGGTTTATGCCAAGGGAGACATGAGTAATTAAACAGTAAGCCATGAGATTTGGAGATAGATATGGGTATGGGAGAAACAAAGGAAAACAAGACTCAGAGGAAATAACATTCAGCTCCCAGTTGAGCGCTCTCTTTGCAGCCTTCCATCTATCCATCCTGTGATCTTATCCACATTTTAATATGCACTCCCCTGACCTGACCCTTTGTCCAATTCTGCTGCAGTTCTCTCTTTCCATCAGTCATTCCAACAGGGATAAAAAGAGAATCACAGTTCATGCAATTCTGGTAAACACTGGGATCATTGATTCTCCCAGCAGAGTTTCCAACTACTAACTTCAGGGTGAAACTGTGTTATGATTTTAAGATGTTCGGCTTGTGCCTTTTATGAAACTTCCCCATTGAGAAGGTGATTTTACATGGAAGGTAACTAAGCAACCCATCAGCCCCGTTAGATGCTAACTTAATTCACTAGGAATTGCACACTACAGCACTAACCCTCTTTCTTATGCAAGACATGGTGCTGGATTGATGTGGGATACAGGAATGGATGGATAACAAAGAATCCTCACTTCAGTAACTCTATGACATAAACTGGGTTTCAAATTTAGCAGCTCATGTAATTACGAGGGGAGCTTTTAAAAAGTACTGAGACTCATATCACACCCAGAAAGACTCTGATTTAATTGGTCTGAGCATTAGGAGATTTTAAACTCCCCAAGTGTTTTTAATGGGCAGTCAGGTTTGAAAACTACCCTGTAAGGGGAGTAGAGGACAAACTGTCTCATCAAAAACAGCCCTGATGACATCACTGTCCTGGATCATATCCTTAAGGGCTTTCCTATTGCCTGTAGAAAGAAGTTCAAATTCTTATTTGGCACTCAAGGTCCTGTAGAATCCAGTTCATATTATAGCTTATTCCCTTAAGTATTCCTCAACTGAAAATCTAGTGTGTGGGCATTTCTGACTCCATTCCAGAAAACAGGAAATAAACTGATCTCTGCCAACTCTGATTGATTGCTTATTTACTGTCTAGGGAAATATGTTTTCAGAGTACCTGAGACCCTTAAAAATACTCAACAGGAAAATGTGCCATGATCCATTAGTAATGTCTGGCATGGTTAGGACATGGAAACTCTATAGTTTGAGTGCTAACCATTTACCATGGTATCATTATTCATTTGCGCTTCCCTGGGTTCTTTGGCTAAACATACCCCTCAGACTTCCTTTTGAAGCACAGCTTGGGGACCTCTTGTCCCTGAAGCTTTCCAGTTGTCTTCCAAATTCTCTTTACCTTGCTTCATAAAGTTCAGCAAGCTCTTTTCTGAATCCCCGGAGTCCAAAGATTTTGTGCATGTCTCAGATAATTTAAGACTAAGGATCTCAAACTAATTTGCATCAGACTTACCTGGGAATTTTTTAAAACACACATCTAGTGTTTCTGATTCAGCAGTTTGGGGGAAGGTCTAGAGAATCATGTCCCTAGCAAATTCCCAGATAACGTCACTGTTGCTGACCTAGGTACCACACTTTGAGAACAGGTGTTTGTTTATTTGTTTGTTTTTAACATAATAATGTCCCAGAAGGTCTGGTACAAATTCATCTTATGCATTCTTTTTAGCAATACCTCAAACATAGTAAGTGCTTATTTTTATCAAGTTAAGCCACAGCAATCCAAGACTAATATGATAAGTGAGAAATGATTTGTGTAGACACACCATGTTAAAAAGTCATGCTGTTTGGGAATGATAAAAAAAAATCTTAGATGACAAATTATGTGTCAGACAGAAGAAGAGATACAAGGATGATTTCTGGCTCAGTATCTGGGGTCACGAAGATGAGGGAGAATTTTAGAAAGATCCCCAGTTGGTAACTTGAAGACACACGGTTATTGTCTGTATCAGTCTTAAGCAAGCAGGCTCTGAATTGACTGTGGATTTAAGAGGAAAAGAACCTGCAAGCGTGATCAAGGGTGAAAGGAAGAAAGGGGTAGCCAACAGAAGGAGAAGCAATGAAGGGAGACTCTAGGAGGATTTCTATTTTGTAGCATTGGAAATACATCTCCATTGGCTTTATTGAAAACCACCCCAAGGCTGGTGGGGGAGGCAGGAGAGCCATTAGAAGATGAATGAGACTACTCACTGGGAAACTCTCCCCACCTCTCATCAGCCAGCTGGGTTTTAAAAGCCATTTCAGCAATTGTTGGGAGCTGTCAGATGTCTCTGTCAGATCGATAGGTTACTGTGGAATTTGCCCAGACTGTTGGCCAATCAAAATGTAAATTCCAGTTAAATTTAATACATAAACCAACTTGTCTTCCTCAAGCCATTTTGAAAGTCATGAAAAGTAATTCAACTTTTCCTCATGATTGTCATACTGGAGACATATTTCAGCCACGGTTAAGCATTTATTTGGCCTCAAAATTCATTGTGGGTTCAGTGGAGAAAACAAGGTGTAGGGTATATATGTATTTTTGGTCTTATCATTCCATGTGCTTCAAGAGGAAGATGGAAATTTCAATTCTTTGGGAGCCCTTCATAAGAAATCTAAACATTAATATGAAAACGTGTGGTGTCTGTGCGCACCTGGAGATGTTGCCCTTACTAGGAGCAGGGACGGTGGAAAAGTCAGGAATTCCTCACTTACGGCTCTCATAGGCAGTCGTGTTTCCAGAACACGCATTGTGTCTGCATACATGATTCTGTGTATGCACGTTGCAACCTATCTTCTTCAACGAGACCCATAAATCTTAAAATTGAAAGGAAAGATTTACAGCCCAGCCAGGATGACTCCGGGCGCCAGAGCAAAGTATGCTTTTGAGGCATGCCCTAATTTTGCACATTGGAAAAAAAAAAAAAGTCATAATAAGAGAATTTGTAAGTAGGAGGCAACAGACTCTGAATTCAGGAATGTATAAAGTGCGGAACTTGCACTGAATCATTTATCCTGTGTTCATCATCTTGCAGATGCCTTACAGGTGTGTGATATTAGTTTACGAAACACTGTCACTCCCAGTATGACATAGTCCCCACAATGACCCACTGAAGTACCGAATAGTCCTCATTTCATAGGTGACACAATGAAGAGGCCAGGCAGGTGAAGTGGCTCCAAAGCCACACAAGAAGGGTAGAATCAGGACTCAAACCCAAGTAAATATCCTCCACTAAACCCTCAGGCAGTTTTTCTGCTCTTCCTGACCCCACTCCATCCTTTTGAGCATTACATTACCTAGGCTTTTGTGTCAGTTTTCCATGGCTCCTGTAACAAAGAATCATAAAGTTGGAAGCTGAAACAATGAAAGTTTTCTCTTGTAGTTCTGGAGGCAAGAATTCTGAAATGCATATCACCAGGCTAAAAGCAAGGTGTCAGAAGGACTACATGCTTTCTGAAGACTCTAGGGGAAATGTGACTCCTTGCTTCTTCCAGCCTATAAAGACCTCCTAGTTCATGGGCCCCTTCAAAGCCTGCACAGTCAGGTGGGATCTTCTCATGCTGCCATCTCCTAGTTTTCTTCTCTGCCTCCCTCTTGGCTTCGCGAACCATTTGGATTGGGTCCACCAAGATAATAGGACAGGGATAACGCCTATCTTAAGGTGAGCTGATTAGCAACCTTAAGTCCAGGTTCCATGTTCCATCCTAAAATGTCCTTCTGACTCATGACCGAATATATTCTCACGTTCCGGAGATTAGGACATTGGCATCTTTGAGGAGCTAGTATTCCTCCTACCATTGATCTATTACTTCACAGCTTCTAATCGGCCCAGCCAAGGAGAACACTAGCGGGAAATCAAAAGGGGAAGAACAGAGGTCCATACATTTCTTCCTTTTATTCCTTCCTTATTGTGCTGCATTTCTGAGGCTAAGTTGCTGTGTTGAAGACACTGCTCTATGAGGTGGTCCTTGCCTACGGCTGTGACTTTCCCAGGTTGCAGCGACCACGCCCTTCCTCTGTCTACAGTCATTGGATAACAACTGCCTTTTGTCATTATCCCCAAGATGGTTTACTGTCTCTGGGAAGTTCCTTACCTACATCTTCCTCAATGGTCTTTTCATTAAACCACATTCAACCCCTCCTTTAAGTGTGACAGTTGTTGCCTGCCAGGACTCTGGCCGACAGATAAAAGGAACACCATCCAAACCCAGTATATCCCCTATACTGCATCACAGGATAGCATCTACAGCTCCAGAACAAAGAAGGATGTGCTCATGTTTCAACAATAGTTTCCACTTTTCTCCCGGTCTAGGGTATAAAATTAGGGTTAACCTGGCATTACTGCTTACAAACATCCTCACTTTAATGAATGGAAGGCAACCATTTCAAAAAGCAGAAGAAAGAAGTCTTTCTGGTCCAAAGTAGCCCAATTAATAATAGGGAAAATGTGTTCATTCTTCAGGTCAGTCTGTTGAATTTTAAAACTCCGAAATAAATATGTCCTCTGTTTATTCCAGTCCAATTTCTCATTCAACTCTGCAGCTAACTGTGTGTTGCAGAATAAATATCAAGTTTCTTACTATGTATTACTAGTTCTACCTCTCGGATTCATCTACCTTTCCATTCTCATCTCTTAACATACCCACCTCACCTCCCATCTCTCCGCTCAACCCTCTTGGTGTCCTTTCCTTTTTCTACCGGAGTAAATCGATCTCACCTCAGGACTTTTCCCTTGGTGTCCCTCTTCCTAAAGACGTCAGTGTTCAGATTTTCAAGTGGCTACTCTTTATCAGTTTTGGAGTTCTAACTCAAATGCCACCCCTTTAGGAAGATAATCCCTAACCAAATAAAGCACACAATTATAGCACCCTGCTTTTCTTCCTCGAACCACAACATCATCTCCAACATGCTTTAAACATTTTCTTTCTTTCCCCAATAGAATATGCATCCAAAAAGAGCATGTCTTGTCTCTCACAGTATCTCCAACCCCTAGAACTGGCACACACAGCATGAGTCATTATTGAACTCTTAACTTGATCACATTGTCTAACATGTATTCAAAACTTACAATGTACCAGCTACTGCTGTAACTGCTTATATGCATGTGCTTATTTATGTTCCTTACAGCAGCACAATGAACTTGATATCATTATTACCTTCATGTACAGCTAAGAAAACAGAGTCTCCCTAGAACCATGAGTTTGACCATCTCCATTTACAGAAGGCACAGTTGGTAAATAGCAGAGGAGTGCTCAGAGGGTTCTGAACAGTCAGCTGCATTAGCTGCAGAACTGTTTTTGTTGTTGTTATTATTTGTTTTGTTTTCTCAATCCTGGGAAATCCAACCAGGGCCTTGTGAATGATAGGCAAGAGCTCTACTGTTCCAGAAGAACAAGGAGTTCCTGGAGAAAAGGGGAATTTGACTCAGGTCTACTGGGGTTCTTAATATACATCAGGGAAAGAATTTCAGCATGTACCAGTCAGGGACATACACAGAGGTTCATTTAGGAACACAGAATTAAATTCAAGGGTGACTGTGTGCATGGGAGGCTTAATTTCAAAAGAGAGTGACCTTTGAAGATAAATTTTTAAAAAATACCCATTCAAGTAGGAATGCAGGCTATCTTCAGAGAGAGGGCAGCAACCCACTGGTGCAGAGTGTTAATATTTATAGAGGGACAGTTACAGGGGTTAGATTGGAAGTGGATTCAGGGTGGAGCCACACAATTTCACATTAGTTTTCCATGTGCTTGCACATTGCCCTCATTTACTTTTTGCAGGCAAGACATGGGTCAAGGGCATCACTCAAGGGCATGGGCTGGGTAGCTTAAGAGTTGCCACTGTTCATGGGCACTTCCTGCATTTCAATGGTTTATGGACACTTCCTTTGAGATTCAATATATTTCTCCCTTTTCTGTATCCACAGATCCTTATTTTACTACTACTGAGCCACAATCCTAAACCAGAGACTGCTAGTCCTAGGCTCTATTCCCTGTCCCTTACAAGAGGAAATGCTTTGGGCTTTCTGTGTATGATCTCTTGCCAATCACTCTCCTTTTCTACTATCAAATGTAACTTCCTCCATAAATGTTGATATTGACTCTGATAGAATTCTTCCCTTGACTATTGCTCTACTCCATATGATTCACATGCCTTTCACAATGGGTATTGAATTGTGTCCTAAACAGGGGTTACCTTCCTACCTACTGATTGATTCATGAAGGCAGAAACCTAGTCCCATATCTCTAATGCTCATCAGAGTGCACTTTGTTTTAGATACAAAACAGTCATTGAGTAAATAATGACTTATGTCTTCTGAGCCATGTAGCTTGGTCCAAAAGTGTGGCCATTTTGTCCCAAAGTTCTAGAGAGTACTTAAATCAATACACTTAACAAGGAAAAGGTGAGACAGGCTATAGTGGAAACTTCCACTCTGGAGCCTGATTCTGACACCAGCACCCACCAGCATCCGCAGAGTGTAGAATATGTCCAGAGAAGCAACTGCATTGGGACCATATGGCAGAGAGCAGGTGTATTGTGAAGCAGTCAGGAAAAGGGTATGAGGTGCCACTATAAACTCAGCAGCTCCTCCAAGCCCAGTGGGGTTCCAGCCTTGGCAAGACATACCCATCCTTCAGTCTGACTCCCTTTTAGAGCTCCTTTTACAATGCTATTCCCTAGCTCCCAGCATTTGCTTCTTCTGGTTATACTCCTTGGTGTTCTCTGCGTTCCAGGTCACCTACCAAAAATAGACATTTTAATTACCAAGTTTTCCAAAACAAAATCCATTTCCTTAGTGATTAATTAAGAAAGAAAAATGGCTTCTACTAAACCACCATTGGTTCTGAGGTGATGGCAATTCGGAAACAATAGGAGTAAGGAGAATATTGAAATATCAGTAAGGTTGTGGTGACTGGATGATTCACACAGCTTTTTTTGCTAGAGAAAGTTTGTTTTGTCTACGGAAACAGTGGGTGATAAAGCAACACAAATGGATATGAAACCTGCAGGAGTCCTGGAATTTGAGATGGCGCTAGAAAAAGATGGAGGAAATCAAACAAACTGGATTCGCTCAGAGAGGTTTATGCTTTACAACCTTATAATCATCTAATTTAATAACAAAACAATTCTAATAATAACAGTAAGCAATCCATATTATTGAAAGTCTTGCAGCAAAAACATTGATTTTTGTGAGTATGAAACAATCCAGTCCCGGGAACAACTTCCCCACCACTGATAAATGAATGTGTGATGCAAGGAAGTGTCTCACGAGTCTAACTGCCTTGTTTGTGCAGATCAGGTGGAGGTCCTCATTCTGCATGGTTCAGCTTAAATTCTTGCTCCATCTCAGCTGCTCTCGTTCTTCTCCATCACTTTCCTCTCTCCTAGAGAAATCATCTTTGACATCAAACTTTCTAAATGAATGATTTTGAATATTCTCTGCATATTTATTGTGCACTATTTCTCCCCTACCAAGAAGATCATGAACTTGCAGAGGGGCAGAACTTCTCTGGCATGCCTTTAAATCCAGCCCATGATGTGGGGGAGGGACACAGACCTGAACTTTAATGAGTATAGTTTGAGTTGAATTAGAATGAACTTTGCCAAAAGGCTTTGCAGAATGTTGACAGATGTGCAGGTGTGTGAGGCGGGAGGGAAGAGGGTGGCAGGTCTCTGTCAAATTCATTTGGGAAACACGGGGTTAAACAAAGTTTAATAAATTTCCTCCCTATGGGGCTCCTCCATCCCCTTTGATATGCAAATGTGCACTATGACTCTCCAAGAAGGGGATTTCCTGGGAAGAATTTTTAAAATATGTTTACCAGAGAAGTGTTTATTTTACAGAAAAACTTACAAAATTAGTGTTCAACTGAACACACTTGAATTTAATTAAATAAATTATAGATGGAGAAGAAGCCTTCAAGATTACCTTTTCTAATCCTTTCTCTTCACATGAAAAATGAGGATGACAGTAATACCTCCCTTAAAAAGTTATTATGAGGATTGAACAATGAATATATTTAAAGGACATAACATACCAATAAATGCTCACTGATGTCACTTCGTAGATAAAAATATAAGTTCCCATTGCACGTGGTTTAGGGCTTCCAGAGTCAAGGTTTAGAAATCAGACCAAGGTGAAATCAGACCAAGGTGAAGTGGTCCTCAGTGACCTTGAACTGGTAAAGCAACCTCTCTTATCTTACCCTTCACTTCTTCACCTGCTAATTGACTGATGATGACCAACTTCAAGGAGTTGTTATGAGGAGTAGAGGCAACAATGCAGGTAAAGGCTTTAGCTCAGATATTTGTACCCAGGTTCCATGGAGTAGGCATCGTTCTCTTAGTTATAACAAATAACATTGACTGAGAATTACCTTAAGTGAATGTGTTGCTAAAGGTTGATGCATATTGTCATGTGATCTTGTTAGAGATAGGTGCATATACAGGCCCATTTCACAAAGAGAAAGTGATGATCATAGAGGTGAAACTACTTGCGCAAGGTCACCCACCTGAGAAGCAAGAAAGAGTCAAGGTTCAAACTTCATCATCCCAAGTCCCCAACCAGGGCTCTCAACCAGGGCCACCCTGCCTCTGCTGCATCCCCTGCCCCACACCCTGGATGAATGGCACTGGTCAGTCTAGTACTACACTACTGGTATGTTCAAGTCAGGATGAGTACTTCCAGGTGGTACCTTAGACCATCAGGTTTCCTCCATGTCTGAGCAGCTCAATTCCTGCCCCAACCTTAGACGATGTGACCAGCTGCCGTGGTTTATGGAGGCCTGGTCTTCATTATCTGACCAAACAAGTAGAATCTAAAATTGGAGGTCCTGTAGATTCTCTTCTAAATGGTTCAGGAGTACAGTGTGATCTAGAAGATAGTGCTCCCCAATCCCTCTCCAGAAAGGACTGAGAACCTGGGTATTCACAGAGTCAACTTGGGTTCCCTCTCCAATAAAACCACATGGGAAGAAAACGACAACCCACATTTTTTCCAGTTAAAGCCTGGGTCTGATCTGACATAAGTCCATGACCTAGACGATGTTCTCCTTTCCAGGCAAGTCAAGAGAAGCCTACAGTAAAAGAGGTGATTTCCTGTGATCCCTGAGCCACCAAATTGCAAAGCAGGAACTTGAACTTGAGTGCCTTCATTCCAAACCCCACTCTTTCTACAGAATCTTTGAACAAGCTCAGCAAAGAAAGAAGGGTCAGAAGGAAAGAAGTACAGGAGAATGCATGGGCAGACCCATAAGGCTTTTATCTGTGGATATGATATAAAGGGCCTTGGTTTAACTAAGATACGAGAGGACAGAGATGCCCAGGAAAGGAAGCTGTACCTGCAGCCAGTTCTCTCTAGAGTTATAGGCTGAGATCAGGACATCCATCTTTTTTCCTCCCAAGATGTCACTTGATGGTAACTGGGGTCATGTCAGCATTTCCAGGAGGCATATTTATGCAGTGCTTTCACCAAGCAAGGCCATGGCTACGATCCCACAGCAGGGCTGGGTCAGGCAATTGAAGCATTACATCATCTCAGTTGAGTTGTTTGGAAAGCGGATCCAGAAGTGAAGGGGAAAGGGGCCAGGATGGTGGCGAGGAGATCAAGCCCAGGCAATGAGCAGCTCATTTATGCTAGATTCTGAACCAAGGGCCTCATGCAAATTATCTTATTTATTAATCTTTTTGTGAGAGGCTGAAAAGGTAAGGATTAAACTCCAGTTGTACAGATGAAAAATTGGTCAGGAATGGCCCTACTAACTATGACTATGACTTTAGGCACTTCACTTGCCCTTCTTTGCAGGTGTGAAAGGGAAAACATTAGTACTTACTTCTCACATAATAGGACTGAACATGCAAAATGCTTAGAACAGGGCCTGGAACATAGTACAAGTTCAATGTCACCTTGATGTATTTCATTCCAGCTCTTCGTACAAAGACGAGATTATCTTAGTTCTATGACCAATATTTGCTTGAGTTTGTTTTTCAGGATGACTAAAAGAATGAGTTTGGAAATACAGTTGACCTGGGAAGTCATTTTGTCAGTGAGTGATTGTACAAATAAACACACAAGTAAGGCTTTGATTATAAACTGTACTTAGTGCTTTGAGGAAAGTGAGCAGGGTGTTCTGAGCCAGTGAAACTGAAAAGCATATTATACAAAGAAGGTTCAAGAAGGCCACTGGATGGGAGGGCCATTTAAGTGGAAGCATGATTGATTAGGCTAGGTTTGGGCGGGTTCAGTGTAAGGAGGAGGGGTAGATTTCCAGGTAAAAAGGACAATGTTACAATTACCCTGCACCATCAATGAACTTGAGATACCTTAGGAAGCAATATGGTTGGAACATGGTAAACAAGGGGGTGAGAGAAGGAAGATAAGAGCAGAGACACAGGTGGATGCAGATTCAGGTGGAGGCCCTGAAGATTAAAGTCCTCTAAAGTAGTCTAAGAAATAAGAAGCTACTGAAGGCCTCTATGTAAACACATCAATCAAATTAGAATTTATGAGACCAGTCTGGTGGCCATGTGATAGGGGCAGGCGTAGAAGACAATCAGGAGGCTACTGCAGTAACCAGGGCTGGAGATGATTGTGGTGGTGATAAAAATAGAGACAAGAGGATTGATTCAAGAGGCATTTTGTAGGTGGAATCAATACAACTTGACTTGGACTTGGCAGTGACTAGTGTCCCAGAGAAGGAACTTTGACATTCAAAATAATATTATAATAGCTTGCATGGTAACAGGAATAGAATCTAATCATTGCATGGAATTCACTGGGTGGGGGTGTCATTTAGATAAAACATGAAGGAAAAATATCCAATAATTATAGCCATCCCAAAGTGAAATAATCTGCCTAAGGAAATAATAGATTATTTGATTTAGGGAATGTTCAGAAAGGGTCTGGGTTGCCATCTATATGAGATTTCATGGAAAAGGAATGGAGGACATGTTTCAACATTTTGCAAAAAATATGCATAATATTCATGGTTGTCTTTCTTATCAGCATAATACCTAACACTTAATGGAGGGCCAGTTGTGTACTACTTTCAAACACATAATATGGATTAGTTTACTTATCGCTCACAACTACTCTGTGATTTGATTCTAGTATTGTCCACATGTTACCAAGAAGCAAGATGAGATACAGTAATATCAAAATCCTTACCAAGGTCATATTGTTGATAATGCATGGAAACAAGTTTCCAACTTAGGCAATCTGGCTCCACCAAACACAATCTAAATATCTCAATGATGAATATAGTTTAGTACAGCAGAGCACAGACGTTCTCTAAAAGAGTATTGTTATTAAACTCAGCAGTCATGAAAACTACACAGCAACAATGGAGAGGAACTAAAAATAACTTACTTGTATACTACAATTACCACTGTGTACAAAACACATAGATATACAGAAAATGAAATGGGAAGGAATGTTAGAGTGAAGGGAATATAGCTGATATTGCTCTCTGTTTTCTTTTCCAAATTTTCCCCAATATAGTAATACTACATTTATTCACAAAATAAAGTAGCAATCCAAACCAGATGATACCACTTGCACAAAACAGAGCTGGAAGGAGAATGGTCTTCTAAGAACTTTCCCAACATGAAAATTCTGTGATTCTATTACAGTGGGCTTTTTTATGGGCAAACTGGGTATCCAATATGAGTATCTGGATGAAGACAAATCCATCACAAATGGAATGTAAAATCTCAAGTGAAAACTTTTATTTTGATTTAACAGTCAATAATCCAAACTAAACACCAGTCGATTAAGAGAAATATGTTTTGGAGGCCTCACAACTCTGTATTATTAGTCACACATCCCTGACAAAGTTGCTAAACTTCCATAAATATGTTTTTAATGATCAGATTATATTTATCTAATGAATGCTATCTCTCACATTAAGATGAAATTAAATGCACCGTTTACTGTGTCATATGCCTTCATGGCTCCAACAGTCCGCTCTTTTCTTCTCTTTTGAGCTCAGATAACGATTTGCAATGCAGCTGTGTAACATCTGGTAACTGAGAAATGCTGTTGGAGAGCTTTTCAGTCTCGCGGTTTGATGGGTCTTGATATAGAATGGTAAGCCATTTCTCATCAACTTTTCCCGGATGCCAAAATGCATCTAAAGAAAATGCGTTTGGGAAATATCCACAAGTCTGCCTTTTCCCCACCTCCTAACTGAAGAATAATCCCACACAAAGTCAATATGCCTTGCTGCAAAAGGAAACAGAAAACACAGCGAGGGCTTGCCTTTTTTTTTCCCCACTTTTTCGCAGCTACCTGACTCCAGAATGACTGATTCAGGATGAGGAAGCACATTGGAGAGTTCACTCTCTTTTGGTGAGATGGATGATAATAGTATTTCCCCTTGACTTGAAGATATTTCTGATCATAAGACACAAAACTGATTTCATAAGAGTTCCTTGGCAAAAGGAGAGAAGCACCACATTAATGGATGTGTCAGTTGTAAGAAGTCCCAGTTTCAGGAATGTGAAAAAAAGTGGACGTGTCAAAGTTGAGGAAAACACGATACCTGACGTATCTAAATTGGCAAAATGGGTTTGTGCAGTTTTTTTAAATTTCCATTTATTTTCACAATGAGATTACAAGTTAGATCTTTTTAGTTCTTTTTTTTTTTTTTTTGGTAGATGAGGAAACTGAGTCTCAGAGGTTAAGGGACTTAGTGGCAGACGTAGAGCTTGAACCAGCTCTTCCTGAGTATGTCTTCACATTAAAAGGAGGAAGTCTCCCTCCCATCCCTAGAACCTGTGGGGAGGTGGAAGGACACTAACAGCAGATTTGTTCCTCTCAGTGGCCAAGGCTGGATGAGAAGCTGGCAGCATGTGTAGTTATCCACAGTGACTGACATTTAAAGTTACGTACAGTGCTCAGAATTAATGAATTGCTAATAAAAACAAAGCATTGAGAATTCATGGAATATTTGCCAACCATTCATTTCTTTGTTGCTTTTCTAAGATAGTAGAGTAGTAACAGTCACCAAGTATCTAATACTTCCTATGTACTATGTTCTTACCCTCTATAAACATCACCTTGGTTCATAGTCCAACAGATCACTGAGGTAGGTGAGGTATTTTAAGAATGAGGAAATTGAAGTGAAAAGAAAGAAACTTGTTCCAGATCCAGAATTCAGATCCAGATTATTCTGACCCCAGAGCGATCTTAAGTGACTAAGTTAGTCTATTTTCACGACATAGAAAAAATGAAAATCAGTGGAACATGTTTCTATGCTTAAGGATTTTGAAATATATTTAATGAAGTAACATAAAAGGAGGGGAGGAAAATGCCACCCATGAATATAGTATCACCCCATTTGGTAGATGAGTCAATAGATCCTAAGACTGTGGAAATCAGAGAGATCATCAAACCTGGGATTTTTAACCCCGCTCTAATTATTTTTTTTTCTACCTCTACTTTCCATCTGCCATCCATTTCACTTTTGAGAAGGAAGCCAGGTCCACATGATATTCAATAACTGTCCCTATGTGAAGGGTTTATCAAACTTTGATGATGTGACGGCACCCAGTGATTTATGACTGGGATCCCAAGGACGGGCTCTGACAGCTGAACGTCTCTCTCCTTTAGATCCTCATATTTCCTCCATCCCTGTCGCTTCCTGCCTGCTCCTCACTCACCCCTGGTCATAAATACTGCCTGCCACTTTTATGATTATTGGTGGTTAGATATGATGAATTCTGATACTAGTCAACTGTGGAGGAGATATTAAATACATTAGCTAATTTTCTCTTAATGCCTCATCCAATATGAATCAATATTGGTTTAATAATTAACATGTTTAAACATTTTTATGTATATTTCATGATGAGACGATCTATGTTTATTTTATGAAGATGAAATATTTAGCTCCCCACCACTGATGGCAAAGCCATTCCGACTTGGAGCTTTCTCTTGAGCCTGGGCTGGGGCCATCTTTTCACATCCTGGGAGAACTGACTGGTGCTCATTGACTACAGCCTGTTTGAGGACGCTGAGTCCTTAATGAGATGTTGGGAGCATATGCAGGGAACAAAGGCTAAATGCTAAAGCAGCGAGTTTGGAGAGGAGGCTGCTGGAATGGTGGTATCAGCTCCCACCTCTGCCCCAACTCTGTCTCAGTTCTCCTCTCGTGTTTAGCATGAAAACATCCAGAGTGTTATCTCTGACTAAGACTCAACTCTCTTGCTCAACGGGAGAGAGTTGAGAGGTGGAGTTAGAAGTTTGCTATAGAGCAGTAGTAGTTGTCAATCAGAGGTGAATTTTGGTCCCTTCCCTATGCGCATATTTGGCAATGTCCAGAGACATTCTTGGCTGTCATAACTGGAGGATTGGTTACTGGCAGAGGCCAGTTTTGCTGCTAAGCATCCTACACCGCACAAGGCAGCTGTCCACATCAGAGACTCAGCTTGCATAAAATGTCAGCAGTGCCAAGGTTGAGAAAGTATGGTTTGCAGTTGGACATCACTAACCTTGAGTTCTGTTGTGTGTTGCGTGAACATGGAACGTTTCCAGACTTTGATTTCCACATCACTACATTGGGGAAAGCATTAATTAAAATGACTTATTCATGAATTTGGTAAAAATTAAGTGAGAGGACAAATATTAGAAATGCAGTGTTTGACACTGTGTTGGACTGAAGGCTTGTGAGGGTGGAACCCTGGTGAATGTGATTTGCACCCTTATTGAAGAAGCTCCTTTTCTGCCACATAATGATAACGTCAGAAGACAGCCACATATAATGCAGAAGAAAATTCTACCATGCTGGCGATTTAAGCTCAGGCTTCCAGCCTCCAGAACTTTGCTAAATTAATTTCTGCTATTTATAAGACACCCAGTTATAGTATTTTGTTACAGCAGCCAGCACTGCCCAAAACAGACACATAGGAAGAATCACAGAATATCCAACTGAAACTGTGAGACTATAAAAAAATTGTACAGGTCTTGATTTCTCTCTTTAGCCATATTATAGCTTTGTATGTGTCTTTAAGATTGCTAAATTTATTATTTTTACCTAAGTCTCCATAGACCTTGGGAGCTTCCTCTTTCTCCGGGAGCTTGTGACCACTAGTCGAAAAGCAGATGTGCTGGAGAATGGGAGGCCACAGGAGGCAGAGGTGAATCGCCCCAGCTGAGTCCATCTTAACCTGGTCCAGCTACAAACCACAGACACATGACTGATCACAGCCAATATGACAAAAACCATCCAACTGAAAGCATCCCAAATTGCCAACTAGCAGAATCATGAGCAAAATAATTGACTGTTGTTTTAAGCCACTGCCTTTAAGAATTTGTTACACAGCAAAGGCTAGCTGATAGTGGCAAGCTAGAGGCAAGTACTGCGGGGCCAGGGGAAAGTTAATCCAGAGACAAGGACAGCATATGCAGAAATATCTGAGGGGAAAAAAGAGAGCAGAATTCCTAGCAGATTTTAGCTGAGATACTAATTTCCTCCCAGAAATCTTTGTGGAGTTTCTCTTTGTAGGATGAAGAGCTTCTTCACATTTGTTTTCAAACTGTATTTTCCTTTCCCTTCTTGCTGTGGTTTGGCCATGGTCTGAGTGTCCCCTAATGTTTTGTGTGTTAAAATTTAATCCCCATTGAGAAGTATAAAGAAGGTGGAAACTTGATCTATGGTGTTAGAGCTGGGGACTTTGGGAAATGACAAGAATTAAATGAAGTCATCGGGGTGGGGCTCCCATGATTGAATCCTGGTGGCTTTATCAGAAGAGGAAGGGAGACCAGCAACTGCACATGTCCTGTATGTCACCATGTAACACCCTAAACCACCTCAGCATGCTGTTAACAAATAGGCCATTGCCAGATGCATCCTTTCAACATTATGTCTCCAGAACTATGAGGTAAAATAAACCTCTTCTCTTTATAAAGTAGTCTGCCTCAAGTATTTTATGATAGTAATGCAAAATGGACTAATACACACCCTCTCAGGCACAGTAGCATCATTACTGAAATTCAGTCAATGGGACATCCTTCCCTGGTCCCCATGCTTAAGAGTTAAACTGTTTAATACAGGAACTACTAGCCACAGGAGGCTATTTAAATTTTCATTACTAATTAAACAATAAAACAATAAAATTAAACATTTATACTGAAGTCACACTAGCCAAATTTGAAGAGTTCAGTGGCCTCAATTGCCAGCTCAGATACAGAGCACCTGTATTACCACGGAAGGTCCTCTGAGAGTGCTGCTTTGTCTGACTTCCCATGGATCCTTTTTTAAGAAAGAGAAGAGGGCTATTATCAAGAAATCAAAGATATGAGATGACCTTCAGAACTTGATCCAGGAACCCAGTACTCTAAGTCACTTGCGGGGCCTCACCTATGGGTCTGTCTCCTTGAGAATGGGCCAGTGTGCTCGTCCGTGTGTCTGGAAGTGCCTGAGAGGCACATCTTAGATGGAAGGCGTGGACCTGAGGCCTGGGTTCCTGCACAAAGGCACGGGAGGGTCTTCTCGATGTGAGAAAGAGCCATGGGAAAGAGGGACCGCGAAAGTGGCGGTGGGGGGATCGAGGCCAGAACCAGGGGTTTCTAGTCTTGCTTTGAGCCCCACACATGTGAGGAGGAGGCCTGTTTATCACTTCTACTTTGTGGTCGATTAGTTGTTATATTGGTTTCAGCTACTAGTTTCCTATTTCAGCAATTTTCCACAAATTCAGTGGTTTAATATAAACTCTTAAAGTTCTGGAAGTCAAAAGTCCAAAATGGGTTTCACTGGTCTAAAATCGGGACTCAGCAGGGCTGCATTTCTTTGTGAATTTTCTAGAAGAACCCATGACCTTGACCTTTCTAGGTTCTGGGGGTTGGCTGCAATCCTTAGCTCTTGACCTCTTCCTGTCCCTTTGAAGCCAGCAGTGCCAGGCTAGTCCTTGTCTTGCCACCATGCTCCAGGTCTCTTCTGCCTCCTTTTCCAATTTTCAGGATTTTTGTGGTGACAGTGACCTCACCTAGTAATCCAGGAAAATCTGTCGTCAGGTCGTTTGAAGAGCAGACTAAATTCCTCTTTGCCACAGGAGCCAGTGAGTTACAGGTCCTGAGGATGAGGATGAAGTCATCTCCAGGGACTGTTCTTTCTGCTATGGTGGCATAAGGGTGGCCTATACTTTCAAGTACCTGTGGGACAAGAATATATTTTCTTAATCTTCTCAATCTCACTCTCCGTAACAGGCACTTTAAAAAAGGCAGAACCCGCTTGAGCCTCACTGTATTATATTTCCACTTATACACATGAAGTGGTGGATATGGGGGATTTATTTATCAAGCGCCTGTAATAAATTGGGGAGATTTCATTGCCTGTGCAAGTAGGTTGGAATTATTCAAATTTTACGGATGAAAATCCTTAACTAAGTAAAAGCTTAAGTAACTCGTCTCAAGTCCATCTCTTTCCAAGTGTAAAATTATAATTTGAAATTTGTTGTGCCACTAGAAAAACTGGACTGACTGTTGTTGTCTATCTTCCGGCTACTCATCAATCTATAAAGTCAGAAAATGTGTGACTCTGAACACAGAGAACTACAAATTCCTGAGCATCCCCTACGTGTCAGGAAGTATGCCTGAGTCTTTGTGTAAATCATCTAGTTACATTACAAATTATCATAATAGATGTTGTTCATTACACTTCAACAAATGCCATGCATTTTGTATATGTCATCTCTGTTCCTCATAAGAATCTTACAAAGTAGACAGTATTATCTCAAGTCCTAAATTGGAGAAACCAAGATTTAGCAAAACTAAATATTAAAATTAAATGAAATAAGTTACCTAAAGCTACTTGGTTATTTACTCAATAACTACTTCTACTGTGGTAGATATTATTCTTGAGACTTAAAATGAAGCAGCATAGTAGACTTTCATCCTGCTATGAAAAAATAGATCATAATTAAACCAATAAGTAGAAGAACCAATCACACAAAAGGGGATGAATATCGTGAAGAAATATAAATGAGTTTAAGGATAGAGTGTGTTTGTGTGGAATGTGCTATTTTTATATAGGATGGTTAGCAAAGGCCTCTCTGAACGTCATGGTTGAGCAGAGACATGGAAGAAGTGAGAGACCCAATGCACGAAGCCATGGGAAGGAAACTTCAGGCAGAGAGAATGCTACACGCTCGGGTTCTAAGGAGAAAAGCTGGGTGGGATCACAGAACAGCGCGAAAGCAGATCAGGCTCAGAGCAGAGCATGGGAAGGGAGAATGCCTTACCTGGTGGGGTCCAGAGGGTCTAGATGCCACAAGGCACAGCAAGTCATTGTCAGATCAGCCCTTGTCTACTGAGCAGCATGGAAGCTGTCAATCAGAGGAAAGTCTGGAGTAGAGAAAGGACAACGATGGTTAATATTCTAAATTAAGAAAAAAATTCTCGGGTGCTGGGAGAAACAACTCTTGGTTGAGGGAGCAAGGCTGGTGGCAGCATGAACAGCGCGGAGGCTGAAGCTGTTTCCTGGCGATGTGGTGGTTAACAGCAGAAGTCGTGAGAAGCGTTCACATCTCGCTGCATTTGAAGCAGATTCAGTAGCATCTTCTGATGTATTGGAAGCAGGGTGTGAGAAGAAGAGAGTCAAGAGTGAGCCGAAGTTTTGGTCTGAGAAACTAGAAGGACAAAATTGCTACTTACTGCAACTTGAGGACATCTCCGTGGGTCTGGTGTTGGAGGGGGAGTGTTTGTAAGCCTGGGAGACACTGAATTATTTTTTATGCTAATTGGAAAGATATTCCAGAGTGGGGGAAGAACTGTAATTCAAAGTCAAGATCATGTCTAGATTGCCAGGGTAGTAGTGACCTTGAATGTAGGTTGACTGGGAGGGGAAAAGGTAGAGGGGATAACTGGAAGCAGAAGTGGACAAGTTCACTCTTGGTAAAGATATGAGCAATGCGTTTATAGAAGGAGGGAGAGCAAGGTTTATGGGTCCAAATCCCAGAAGGCTCATAGTAGTGACGGTTTCGTAGAGACTCTCATTGATTTTCTGGTGAAATAGGCAGCCATGTCTGAGAAAAGAGTGAGAGGTAGGCGAGATGTGATGGATGCATGAGAAAAACAAAGAAGAAATAGCAGTCATGGTGGATGGAGTACCAAATGTGGTAGAATTTGAACCCAGGCCCATTAGGTTCCTTGCTGGGGTTTAGATCTGGAATGTCCCGAGTGGCTGATGCATAGAAGTCCTTCAGAGGGGGAGCTTCCAGGAGATGATTGAATCATAAAGGCTCTGACCTCATCAGTGCACTAATCCATAGACAAGTTCATAATTGAAAGGACTATTAGAAGATGGTGAAAATTAAGGGCAGTGGGACCTGGCTGGAGGAAGTAGATCGCTGCATAAGGGCCTGGAAGCACAGCCCCTTCCTCTCTCCACTTCCCAGACACCATGAAATAAGCAGCTTTGCTCCACCGCATGGCCCTTGCTGTGGTGTCCTGCCTTACCATGGACCCAGAAATAAAGAAGCCGACCAACCATGGATTGAAACATGGAAAACCATGAGCCGAAATAAATCTTTCTTCCTTTAAGTTGATTTTCTCAGAGAGTGGGTCACAGTAATGGAAAGTTGACTAACACACTCCCCGTAAACCATATGACTTTAAAATTATCCTGCTAGGTAAATATACACTCTTCCTCCTTGACAGATGAACAAAATGAAAATTTCAAGAATTTATGCGACTCAAGGGCACTCGGCTTGTTACATTGAAAACAAAAGTTCTAATAAACACCCAGACAAGTAATTCACAGCCTGATGAACAAGTTCATAATTCCTCTTGCAGGGAAAGGAAGCACCATGGCAGAGAACTCTGTGGGGGGCAGTGAGGTTCAGTGTTCCTGAAACAAGCCCCTTCCAATGGTGTCACATGTAAAAATCATCTACAATTTTCCCTAGGCCTTCTCTACTGCATTTTGTCCTGATACCCATTGCCTAATCTCTTGGGTATTTATAAATGTTGCCTTCGATTTTCCTCTTTTCTCGGGTCAGGTGGGAGGAAGAGATGCAAGCCCAGCTTTGGCCGGCTGCTGTGAGTCCTCTGTGCTAAGGACCTTTAAACCAAGCCAAGCCTTCCTGGCACACATGAGGTTAGGCTGGGACATCTCTTCTTACTTTTTTCTTGATCAGGGTCCTATCCCTTCCTTTTCTTTCCTCTGTTCATCCAGTGAGATATGATTCATAACTAAATGGACCACTTAATGGAAACTTGGGATTTCAAAGTAATTTTCTCTATTCTCAATCTTTCTCAGGGTCGAAAGAGACAATACAGATCACCATACTCACCATTGCTTTGCTCAAATGAGGAGACTAAGACCCAGGAAAGGATGTGATAGCAAACCACAGACTCAGAAATCACGGCTCCTTCGGTTGTACCAAGGACCAAAAGAAGGTTCTAGAAGGTGGCATATTCTTCCTCAAACTTTGGAGTAGCTCACAGAAAGTGGAACGGGATTTATGCTCTCCCAGCCAGACTCCTCAATCCTGAAATGACATTTGCATGTAGCATTAGTGAAAAACATTTTCCCTTGTTTTTGATTATCTAATGCTTAAACTTTCTTTAAAGGTTGTATTCTAAAAAGGTTGAGTTCATAGGCAGGCAGTGACTCAGAGACAGACTGAGAGGCTATTTAAAACCAGTCCTGTGACTTTTAGTGCTTCTTCCACAAAAGGGAAGCGGCAGGCCCAGGAGGAAGAGGGCTGTGGTGCCCAGCGAAGAGAACAGGAGGGAGACAGAGAGGGAGACAGAGGGCTGGCCTCCAAGCCTCAGCCATGGCTCTCCCCTCCATGCACTGCCTCCTGGTTCTATGGCAGCCTGAGCCCCAACCCCACAGGCTCGCTTCCTTCTCTCCTATTTCGAGATGTTTTATGACCTAACTCATTCTCTTCTGCTTCATGTCTTGGACCCCTCTCTCTGCATCTCCTCTAAGCTTCATTCCCTCAGGAGGGGCCTCCATTTCCGAGACATTACTCTCCTCTTCTACCTTTACTTCCTTTCAACATTCTGTCTCCCACAGTAGTGCCCAGGGATGCCCCGCTTTTCTTCCTTCAGTCCCTCCCTGAAAGATGGGCATTTTGAAGGATTTCTCTCTCTTGACTCTCCCTCCATCCTTCCCTTCCACTCATTCTCTGACCCAAGGATCTCCTTTCCCAAAACTCCACTCAAAATCCTCTTGCCAAAGTCACTAAGGATGTCCCAATTTCAAGATGCCATGGACATTTCTTTAGCTTCTTATTTAATATACATACCAATTTGATATTGGCTATTCCTCTCCTGTAATGAACTTCTTTCTAAGATTCTAAGGTTTCTACAAAGATTCTTCCTTTTCTTTAGACTTTGTAGATATAAATGTGCCCCAGGATCTTCTTTTATTGTATTCCTTTTCCTTCAATTTACTTTTCTTTTTTTTTTTTTATTTTTACAGACTGCATTTTGATTCAGTGTACACAAATGGGGTACAGTGTTTTGTTTCTATGGTTGTGCACAATGTAGATTTACTTTTCTTATCCCTCCTTTTTTCTTTTCTTTCCCATCTTACTCACTTCTCTTTCTGTTCTACACTGTCTCTGGTGATAATGTCATCCAAACTCAGAATTCATAGACTCTCATTTCTAAAATTGACATCTTCTTATCCTCCTCATGAATAGGCATATTTTTGAGATTGACTATATACACACATATGTACACACATGTACGGAAGGTTTTCTCTCTTCCTGAGGTGAGGCCCTTAGTGCTGGTGCCAACCTCACCCCCACCACGGCCCTTGCCACTTTCTGATAGCAGCAGAGCCTGGTGGGGCAACTAGGGAGCTGCTTAGCCAACTTCTGAGGGTTCTGCCTGGCTTGGAGAGAACTGAGCTGCAGATTCCAGGTCGGGTATAGTCCAAGAGAAAGGAAAACTGGGAGCAGATACAGTCACCTAACCAAAGACTCGGGGCCACAATTCAAAACCCAAGGGTCCATGCAGATTCCTCAAATTATATTTAAATTTTATAAATCAGGTATCTTGTTTAATTCACAATTCTGATAAGATTCAACAGGCCACAGAGAGAGGAGTTCAAAGACATGGAACAAAAAGGAAAATATCAGATAACACAAAATCTCAAAATAGGAGAGAAGGAAGAGAGAAGGAAGTGTGGATATAGTTTAGGACAAACATTTTTAATTTAATCATAGCAAAAAAAAAAAAAAGTAAGAAAGGAATGACTGAACTGACCAATGTAGGTTTAGGAATTAGCCTTGATTTTCCTCTGACAGATTGTGTGGCCTAAGGAAGAATTACTTGATCCTCCAGGCCCAGGTGAAACCCTTTCGCATCACCTCAAATTCTCTCTGCAGTGCTTTTTACATTTGGGATTATGATTTGCATTACTGATGTAATGTCTGTCTCTCCACTACGTGCTAAGAGCCAAGGGGGTGGAGTCTATGTTGCTCACTATTACACAATGAAACAGTGAACATAAAAGTGTTTTTCTTTGATTTTCCTCAGACCATCAGTTTTCTCCTCTGACTTCAATGTCTCCATTTATAAAGTTGGTCACTCATTTTTCACCACTCATTTTTGAAAACCAAAACTTTGATATGGTGTAGGTCTTTACCATCATTATGTTCCCAAAGCCTACTGAACCTAAATGTTGTTTTTTTTTTTTTTTTTATTTCAGTCAAGCAGAGTAGGTGATCAAAGACAAATTGCAGTAGTGAGCTTTTTGCTACCATAACAAAATACCTGAGGCTTCCAAATTAAAAAGTAAAGAAGTTGTTTAGTTCACAGTTCTGGAAGTCAAAAGTACATGGTGCAGCTCTGGCAAAGGCTCCCCTCTGGCTGTCTCATGTTATGGTGGACTGCAGTGGTAGATGCATATGCAAGATTAAGTGATTTTGATACAGGAAGTCACACAGAAGGGACAGAATTATTCCTTTTGTAACAACCATCTCTTAAGAATTAACAAGGACCCTACAAGAAAATACATTCATATCTTTTTAGGACAATCTCCTCCAGTGACCTATGAGCTCTCGCTAGACCCTTCCTCTGAAAGTTCCACATCATCTTCCAGTACCACTCCCTTGGGAACCAAACCTCCAATACATGGACCCTCATGGGACACCCAACCCATATATAAGCCATAGCAGGGTGTAACTCTACCAGGTTGTGATGTGTCCTACAATAATGAGATTATAAAGTGCTAAGGGAACAGACATGGGGACGGCCACATTTGGGTTATCAGGCATAAACCATCTCTTGGCCAAGGTCACGTTGGCTCAGCAGAACAGGATCAGCAGTGCCCCCTCTAGGTAGCACTTGTTGCTGATCACACTGGCCCCATGCAGGCAAACACAGGGAACACCTTCCTAATGATTTCAGATGCCTTTTTTTACCCTCTCAATCTTGACTCAGGACTTGCAATTTATAAAAAATAAATTACCTGCCACTATAGCACACAATTTGCAAAACTACCTGTTCACCATGAAAAAGCAGTAATGCCCAGCTCCCAAAGGAAACATCATTCTCTCTCTCCTCCCCTTCCTTCCAACCTCATTATGTTGGAGGGAACAAACATGCCAGAATTCAGCCTGCCTCACAGCTTCACTGCCTGCCCTGAGCAGCTGCCTTTTGAATATCTTTATTAAATTTCTTCATTTTTCCTGTTCATGGTTTCTCAGATCTTCTTTCCTGGAATGATCCTTCTTTCATTTTTGTTTTTTAAATTAAGGACAGGACTTGAAATTCACATATTTAAAGACATAATATCGCTACTCCTCTACATTATTTCTTTCACTTAACCCAAATTAGTGTTATACAGTTCAAAAATAAAACTTAGGATTTGTAATTCAAAACATGGCCTTTGAAACCCAGCTCTGCATCTGGGCCAATGAATTGGTCTGTCTGAAGCTTTGTGGCTTCATATGTTAAATAAGGGCACAGAGAGTAACAGCACCTTCTAGATCACTTCTGGTGAGGTTTAGTTCAGAACTCAGGGAACCCAGTATTTATGCAAACTCTGAGATTCTCAATGTGAGCATATAATCAGCATTATTTCTTTCATACTCATGGTATGTTTCACATTTTTAACTTGGTGAACACCTACCTTTATTTTCTATCCTTTTTGAATTTAAAATTTTAATCCTGCTTCTCAAAATCTCTTTCTCCATGTAGTGAACATCTTGGGGTCTTTTGTGTGTGTGTGAATGAATCAGCTTCATTATTCAAGAATTCCTGGTGGCTGTTAATTCTTCATTCAACAAGCACTTGTGTGCATATGTGTCTAATCTGTGACCCTTGACTTCATACAGTGCAGCTCCAGTGTTCTCCACAGCAAGGCCACCAGACGGTTCTGAAGATCACCCAGCACATGAGCAATCAAAGAGGAGGTCGACCTCCAAGGCAGTTAAGTTCTTGAGGAGGCAGCTTTAATTTTTAGGAAGTTATTCTTTAGTTGGGCTAATCTGTGTCTTCCTGTATTTTCCCTCAATTGTACTATTCTAACATTCAGTGTTTTCTTCCCAAGTGTTCAAAGGTTTGCAAATAGCTAGGAGCTACTTTTTCCAACATCTTCCTTCTCCAGGCTGAGAATCAGAAGTCCCTCCCGTGATCCAATGGGTCTACTTTCCTCCTCCTTCTTCTGGCCTTACCCTGGTTTGTTGTCGTGAAGCCTCTGTTGTTACTGAACTCAAGACAGCAGATGTGGTTGGACCCTGGGTGGCTACAGGGGAGTTACCATTTCTCTCTTGAGCAGGAAATCGTTCCTTGTTCAGCCTGTGATGGTATCAGCATGTTTTGTGCCCCTCAAAGTTCATTGCTGACTCATAACACTGCTGAACTTCAATGGAAGTGCAACCTCAGACTTCTAACCTACCTTTCTCATAAACTGTGTCTCCCTCATCCTGTATTTGTAAATTTCAGGATTTGGACCCAAGTGGTCACTGGATATTGGTCCGTTTGCAATTTTATCTTTTCATATTTGACCCAGGGTTCTAGCCAAGAAGTTATTGAATTTTAATAATTTTTCAGTGTAATGCTTGTTCCTCTGAACCTCATGCTGTGACATAGTCTAATCAATAAATCTCTCTATGTACTACTACTGTTTACTAACATGTTGGAAATTGTAGTTTAGAATTAAGTTTATACATAACTATTCCTTGTTTTTTTTTTTTCATCTTTTTAAAAATCTTCCCAAAACACTACAAAATATAAAGATAGGTACTATAAAATATATAAAGAATACCACACCTAGTACATAATAAGTATTCAATAAGTACCTTTCAGGTGAATAAAACCAAATAATGTCTTGTCAAGCCTGATTTTTTTTTAAATGAAAGAAAATACACAGAAAAAAAAATGAGAAACTTTCATCCAATGGTTGATGAGAGAAAAAAAATATAAGTTTAAATTAAGTTCTGAATGGATGTCCAAAGTCAGAAATTATAGCAGTATTAAACAATGAGGCTAAGCACTCTAAAACTGAGGAGTTACAGAAAGCACTTTCTCGAAGACAGCTACCAGCGATAGCTAACATTGATGACTTTCGCGAGCATGAGCAATCAGTACACATAAGTGAAACATCTCAACACACACACACACACACACACACTCTCATACACTCATACACATGGGCTAGCCTGGACTGATCCCCAATGAACACTCACTTAGGCCTGGCATTTTGCAAACTTCATTAAAGTGTCCCCCAAACCCATCAAGGTTAACCGTCTGGTCATCCCCAGAAGACAAACGAAGAAAACTGAAGCTTGTGTAGGTGACACAAATCATTCTAAATCATGCATATGCAATTTAGTGGACCAAGGACCTGGACCTTGGCACTGCTATCAATGTACACGAATGTTTGTATCTACACTTAAAGAGGCATCCTCCAGCAATCTTACACAATCAGCACACTGGCTCCAGTTGGCGTGTAATTACAAGAGGAGAGTGTTGCTCATCAAGACTTAAAGTACTATGCCTAAAAGACCAGTGAAGGAATCCCCGTGTGGGCTGGGTCTAGATCAGACAGCTCTCCAAAGAGCCTGGTCTGGGTTTTCCAGGTGTTTAATGTTTCTAATTTCCTAGGCTTTTTTCCTCTACTATATCTGCTAATTCTGCTATTTTATTCTTACTCTACACACTAATTTTTAGATTGAAAACTTTATTCAACATCAAGTTCATGGAGGAAGCATACATCTAAGCTACTTTTACTTAAGTGATCACTTACAACCCTCCCCCGCCTCCCTCTCCCCACCTCCTGCCTTACCTGAGCCAGCCTCCTCTCCCTAGGTTCCCTTACTGCAGGGTTCAGGCCAGCAACTGATGTCTGTGTCAGAGAAATCATGACGGATCTGAAAGAATATCACTGAGCCAAGCAATGAGCTGGTTGGAGGTGTGGAATACTGAGTGGAAAGCAAAAGCGGAAGAGATGAGGACCCCGTGAACTCCAGACACTCACCTCATGCACCCTGCTGAGGTCAAAGGTTGAGTTTCTAGGAGGGTGTTCCTGAAGCTCTCTGGACACCTTGTCAAATACTTACAGAGGACCTACTCTGTGACAATTTGCTAGCTCCTGAGAATACAGTACCTAGCCAACCAAAAACACTGTGTAAGACAGAAGCAAGGATTTACTGCCTACTGTGCCTCAAAGGCTAGTCTGGAAGCCTAGATACCAAACTCCTGGTACCAACTCAGTTAATAACTCACCTGGATGAGATACCTCACCTCGCCTACACTCAGGTTCTCACCTGCGTCACATGCAGGTGAAGAGATACTTGGTAGTGCAATGACTAAGTCCCTCTCCGAGTGTGCTGATTCTGTTTTCCTGAAATATTCAGTATCTCACATCCTTTGTTGGAGGATTTTCTTGAGTTTCCCATTTGTAGAGGGGGGTGGGGAAGCTTTCTGCTGCAAAAGTTCTTTCCCATTTTCATAATAGAATTATGCACTCCCCTCTGTAGGTCTTTAATCTTCCAACATTTATCCCATCAGCTCTGTCTCTAGTGAGCCCTTATCCCAAGATGTTTGTCTATTAAATTAAGAGTTTTACAGAAGGGGAGAGCCATTTAAAGGCTGTAAATCACCTGGCAGTCTTCTGGCTGCTCTCTGCTAGGAGCTCCACTGTATCATCCTGCACTCAGCTTGCCCCCGGCTCCCCTCGGGCCTTGGCTCACAGAGACAGACAGCCCCGTGCAACCTGCACAGACCTGCCTGCTTCCCAGTTCTCTCCAGACTCTGGGGACCAGGCTGTCCTGGGGGGGAATTGATGGGGAATTCATGCCAATCTTTGATTAACCCTAAGGAACCACAACAGCAACTCAACTGGCTTTCTGGTTCTTTCTTCACCTCTGACCTGGTACTTTTCAGGTACCCATATGCTTGTTTGATAACCTTCCTTTGATTATATTATTATATTCATGCCCCAGACTTGAGATTCTAATCAGCATAGCAGGCAAATAACATTTCCTTCACTTTCATTTCTTATGAACCAGACACTGTATGTGTCTTCTGCCATTTTACCTGCAAGCTGAATAATACAGTCATTCTCATATTTCTGATAAAAAGACTGCAACCAAGAGAGATGACGCCATGCACCCAAGTTTTCAGCCCTCAGTGATGGGTTTGGGATTTTAAACCTGAACCTGCTTTCTACCAGAGTCTGAGATAAACATGCACTAATTCATAGGTGCTTACTGAGTGGTTATTGTAGTGGTGCAGTGTGCCAGGCTGGTATCGCCTTGGTGGCCAGAACAGTTAGAGCCCCACACTCTCCTACAGCATATGGTCTACCCTGAAGTGGTCCTCACCCCCTCCAGGACATCAGAGGCACTGGAGCAAGTTATTTCTCCTTCTCGACTTGGCCATGGGATTTCCCTGCCTGCACCTGCATCCCATGTCTAGGGCACAGACACTTTCTTGCTCTTGCTCTGCCCATCTCTCTGACTCTTAGGAAATTGTCATATACTGCTCCTGCCATGTGCACAGGCCCTTGGTGAGGCAAAGCGCAGACCTGAGATGGATAGTCCAAGGGCTCTGCTGCACCAGGAGTCTTTCTGGCCCTGTCTTGTTCCCTCTGGTTCCTCCTCCCCTGCACTTTCCCTGGAATAGTCTCCAGGTCCCACTATAGCCTCTGCTGCTTTTTCATCCTGCTATCTTCCACCTTTGTATGCCCACCTGCTTTACAAGGTTTATCCAAAGCAATCACACACAGGAGTGAGACAAGGGACAAAACCCCACCTGTGCTCTTCCTGTATCTATCTCGCTTCTCAGGCTTCCCCTAGAAACCTGCTTTCCTGGACTCCACCTAGGGTGGTCTTCCTGAATGTGACTCTTCCCTGCTCCCACTCATGATGGCTTCCTCCAGGTTCACCAAAAACTGTCATAGCAAAAATGACATGAAGGAGTCATACATAGTATATAGAAGAGGAATCACATAGGGCTGGAAATCAGAAAGCTTCATATGACTTCCAGTTTTACCAGTTACCAGTTATGAGACAGTTTGTGTCCCATATCCTCTCAGGGCACTCTCATTATCTATTAAATGGTACTATCAGAGGCTATGACAGCTTTATAATGGGTCCCCATGTCTAGGTTGAATAACACTTCCTGGAATTCCCCTTCTTGAATATTTGCAGTTAGCTTGCACCAAAAGGGAGATCCTGGGAGACTGCAGAGGGTGGAACACAGGTATTATTATTGATATCTCACGTGTACTATTATTGATCAGTCAACTTACCTGTATCTTGACATGGGTGCTCTGTCTGCAATTCTTCTATATGCCCTTGTGTCCTCTGGGCCAAGGGTGAGTGTTTAGGTCTGAGACAAAGAATATCTATGGCTTTGGTAGAATTCCTTCATTATGAAGGTCAGAGGCAACAAAATCTAATATGATTCAGTCCATTCTTATGGAGTTCCAATTTACATTTGTGAGTTGAACCTGTCTTCCCCACTTTGCCTCCACCTTCTCCTCCTGACCGAGTCCGTTCGGCTTTGGGTTCTAGCATGCAGAGGCAACAGCTCTACAGAGATCCTTTGCCAGCTGTCACAACTGCATAAGTTCAAAACCACATAACAGGGGCTTTATATGTATGTACACTCAATATGAGTGTGTTCAATGAGTATTTGTGTGTGTGTGTGTGCTGGTGCATGTGTGTACCCAGCCATTCTTCTCTGGTTGAATATTGACCAGTAAAATGGTCAGTATGGATTTGCAAAACATCCCTAAGCTCAGAAACATAGAAGAATAATCACCACTATAGCACACAGGTCTGCAGGTCAGTGGAGGGATTCTTCCTCACACAGGTGACTATTGGTTACCTGAAATGATTCTATTCCTCTTGGGTTTATTCCGGAGACCAGAATAGAAGCTCTGCTGCTGGAAATGACAGAAATCCAAGGGACAAGCTCCCCTGAGCAGGTACATTTCAACTCCCTGATTATATCACATTTATTAACGTCCCATTAGCCAAGGCAGATCTGATGACCAAGCACCAAATCCTGAGACAGAGAAGTACCCTTGCCTTTTATAAGAGGACATGCGTGGCTATAGAGGGAAGAACTGAGTCCACAAAGAACAGACAGTGGTTCAGAGTAGTGCCTAGAAACTGGCTTCCACCATTTACCAGGTGTGCCATAATCATGGCTGTGAATGAGTCGAGGTGGCTTTTCCAGTCCTGCTAAGTAACTGTAGGTGGCTGGAAAGTCAATTTACAAGTCTGTTTGGAAAAGGGGGTAATAATGTTTATCTCTGGATTAAGAAACCTGGGATTAGATCTTTTGGTGACCCTTTGATTAAGAGAGAATCACCAATGTATGAAATCTTGAAATACAGAAGTATTGTTTTTCTTTCATTGAGTTTTAAAAAAATCATTTCATGTGAAAATGCATTTCTAAAGCAATTTTAAAATTGTAAGCTCAAATGAAGGACTGCCTTCAAAACACTTAAGCCCAATCCAATATTTAATGCTCTTTCCTGTGAAAATCATTGCTGAATTTTTGTTTACCTTTTCATAGATCTTTTCATGCCTTAATATATACCTATTCTGTACACACATATATGATTATATTCTTTCATATTGTAGGCCGCTCTTCTACTTGGCCATCTTTCCATTTTAGTCTATGTCCATCTATTTGATCCTTTAACAATCTAATATTCCCAAGTGTAAATCTCCTACAATACATTTAACATTTACTCTTTTAATGGCCACTGCAATTTTCCAGATGTGCCTTAACAAACCCAGCGTTGAACAGAACACCTCTGGGCCTGCCTTTGTGAGACTAGAATGCTTTCTGTGGGATAGACGCTGAAGAAGTGGATATGCTGAAAACTATTTGCAATTTCTGAGATTTTAATAGATAATTGCATATTGCTTTTCAAAAAAAAATGCCTGTTCCAACTTAAAATGCACCAGTATTACACAGACGTATAATTTCTCCAAAATCTTCACCAACACAGGTCACTGGTTTTTAATTTTTTTATCTTTTTGCCAATTTTATGGGTTTTCCCGTTGCTGTAAGGGCAATCATGATGAATGGACGTCAAGAGACGAAGGAGAAAGACACAAGTTCCTTTAATATTAGTGAAAAATACAAAACTCCAGTGTATGAAGACTTGCAGTGTTCTCTTTACTGGAAGGGCATATTTTGTTGAGTTTAAAGCCTGCACCAAGGGATCCTTTGGCAGATGACACCATTCACAGAAAATATCCTACCAGGACTGCAGAAGCTACTTTGTGTGGCACATGACCTACAACTCATGACTCAGGAGGCTATGGCAGGAGGATCACAAGTTTAGGGCCAGCCTGGGCAACTTGGTGAGAGATTGTCTGAAAACAAAGAAAGGACTGTAGCTCGGTGGTAGAGTGTCCCTGGGTTCAGTCCATATTACTGCAAATAACCATCATCATAATAATAATACAAAAAAATCTAGATTTTGATAAGTAGAATGATGGTCACATAAATAAGTCTGTGTCCTAATTTCTCTAGCCTGTTAATATGTCACTTTATAAAGTGCACAGAAAAATACAGGTGTGATTATGTCTAAACTCTTGAGATGAGATTATTCTGCATTATCCCCTCAAGTCCAGGCTAATCGTATGAATTCATGTAGTAAATAACCTTTCCAAAACATAATCCGAGGGAGCTAAGAGTACAGAAGAATGGTCAGGGGTTACACAACGCCCGACTCTGAAGCTGGGGGGTGGGGTCATGAGCCAGGGAATGTGTGGGGACCTGGATGCTCCACTAGAGTGTTTGGGATGGATGGGATGCTCCAGTGTCCTGAGTTTAGTCCAGCGAGATTCTAAGCTAGACATCTAAAGGACAGAGGCGTAAGATAACAAATTTGTGTTGTGTGAGTCACTAGGTTTGAGATCATTTTAACCCTAGCAATTGTAGACTGATACAACTCTTTTATTTATGTGTTGGTGTGGGGTCAATGGCTTATCTGCTTTTGGTTTCTTCCTAATGAGAATTGGGCTATTCTTCAGTCTACCCACCAGGTACAAGGGACTAACAAAAGTCACAGAGGATCTATCCCTATTTGCTATAAGTATTAACTGAAGGTTAATTTACACATTCTTTATAGGTATCACCTGCCCAGTACAGATGCAGCATTATGACCTGTTTCACTTAATGAAAAATAATATCTCAATTGATTCAATTTTCACTTATTTAATTATGAAGGATGTTCAACCCTTTTGAAAATATTAATTAGCCACTTTAAAATCACTGGCCTATGGCTTTGACTAATTAATCAAATGTGTAATTTGTTTTATGATAATGATGTATAAAAGTTTTTTGTGTATTTTGTATAAAAATATTTTATCTGTTACATATTTTGTAAATGTTTCCAAGTTCTTCAAATTATTCTATATATATTTATATATAACCTACATATATGTGGCACATATGTTTACACAATCTATGTGTGTGTGCCTCACACACATACACATAACAAAATCAGTGTTTTCTTCTCTGTGTCCCCTGGGTTTTGTGATTTCAATAAAAAGGACTTTCCAAACTGATTTATTTTTATGAATTATCTTCTACTTTCTTCTGCTTTTACTTATGCCTATATTTTGCTCTTTATACATGTGAAACTTACTTTTAAACATTATTTGAAATAGGATTCTAACTTTTTTCCCCACATGGAAAACATTTTATTTTTATTTTTACAGAATGCATTTTGATGCATTGTACACAAATGGAGTACAACTTTTAATTTCTATGGTTGTAGATTCACACCATTCATGTAATCTTATGTGTACATAGGGTAATGATATTTGTCTCATTCCACTATCTTTCCTTCTCCTGCTCCCTCCTCTCCCCTCATTTCCCTCTACACAATCCAATGCTCCTCCATTTTTCCCTTACCCCCCACACTCCCCCAGGTTATGTATCAGCATCCACTTATCAGGATTGACTTATTTCCCTTAGCATGATATTCTCTAACTGTATCCATTTACCTGCAAATGCCATAATTTTATTCTTCTTTATGGCTGAATAATATTCCATTGTGTATATATACCATAGTTTCTTTATCCATTCATCTACTGAAGGACATCTAAGTGGATTCTACAGGGAAAACTTCTACAAATGCTCTTTATTGAACAATTCATCATTTGCACGTTCTCTACAGTACCATTTCTACAACACACTGCGTTTTCAATATGGCGGTAATACTTTCTTGATATCACTCTGATGCACTCTCTTATTGCCCAGATACTACCTTGATTAATTTAGCAGGGCTTATGTCTTGCTCTTTAAAAGGAAAAAGATTCCCTCACTTTTCATCTGTTTCAAATGATCTTTATGACACTGGTGCTTTCTTTCTCTCTCTCTCTCTCTCTCTCTCTCTCTTTCTCTCTCTCTTTTTAATGTTCCAATTAATTCTTAGACTAATGTCGTGATACTTCTTTATCAAAAAAGGGCCGCGGGTCCTGGAAAATGAAAAACAAAAAGGGGAGATTCTAGAGAGGAGTCAAAATGTAAGGGAAGATGCAGGTGCAGTGCAATTCTTCCGTTTTGGGCTGTCAGGGTGAGGGCAGTTTCCAGCCCTGGCCGTGTTTCCGGCCTCAGGACCAAGACTGACTGAGAGTCAACTCCTGGCACAGAACGTGATGGGTGGAGCCTGGAGAAGGGCCCAGATTCTGTTCCTGCAAACTAGCCAAACCCCTCCTGACCTTAAACTGCCAGGGTGCAGTGCTGACGGCAGGCCGCCAGCCAAGGGCAGAGAGATCTGAGCCAGGAGGGGAGTTGCTACCTGGCAGATTTTTGCAATTTGAGACAATCCAACTTAATTTCCTGCTTTGAATAAGTATCAACACTGTAAAGAGGAATATAACAGAATCCCCAAATTCCACACTACAACATTCACAGGGTTCAGGAAACATACATCATTTGTCATTCAAAGAACCAAGAAAATAGTACCCCTTCTCAAGAGAAAGATGAGGAGAGGTGACCCTTAGGTGATCCAGATGTTGGAATTAGCTGACAACTGCTTTAAGGAAACTTATTACTATGCTTAATGAGGTAAAATTTTGAATATGCTTGCATTGAAAGAAAAATAAGAATCATCAAAAGAGGAATAGAAGCTACAAATAAGCAAATGAAGATCCTAGAACCAGAAATTACAGTATTTTTTTTTAAAATATCACTCAATGATCTTCACAGTGGTGTAAGGATGATACAGGAAGGAGTCAATAAACACAGAGCCAAAGGAAAATAACTTGCCAACTTGCAGACAAGAGAACAAAATTGAAAACAATGAGAAAAGTGCCAGAGACCTGTGGAGCAATATCAAAATATCCAACATGTGTGTCATTGTAACTCCAGAAGGGGAAGAGAAAGAGTGAACCGGAAAAAAAGTAGTTCATTAAATAATGATCAGAAACTTCCCCAATTTTGTAAAAAAACATACTTTGGTTAAAACACACACACACACAAATTTAATCCTATGCCCAAACTCACAGAGACTTAACAAAAATGTGGAAAGAAAAAAAAATTGTAGACCACTTTTCTTCGTGCACATCACACAAAAATACTATAAAAAGTATTAGCAAATCAAGTACATCATCTAAAAAGGATAATTGGTCATGGCCATTAAAGATGTATTCCTGAAATGCAAGACTGATGTTATACTCTGAATTGTTCATTTTCTAAAGGGTTAATTTTATTCCTTCAAATTTTATCTCGATAATAATTAAAATGCATAGAATTCACCAAATTAATAAATAAAGTATAAAAACAGATAAAGGCTTAATGCAAAATTCAGCCTCAAATTATGATAAAACATTGCAGCAAATTGGGAACCACAAAGAAACTTCTTCAAGTAAAGGACATCTATAAAGCTTCCAGGCAAATTATCGGCAGGGGTTCATGTTGAACACTTCCCTCCTGAGAACCAGGGCAAAGCCAGCATTGACTCTGTTATCATTTCTACACAACATGGTTCTGGAAATCCTAATTATTTACGATAACAGGAAAACAACGTAAAATGGCATAAAAATAAGACAGGAAGAGGTCAATTTATCTGTATGAAAAATGGCAAGATTCTTAACAAAGAAAAATTGCAGGAATATGAAAAAAAAAAAAAACTAAGAAAGGGAGCAAGTAAATTTAACAAGGTTGCAGAATACAAGGTTTTGTTTAAAAAAAAATTGTAACCACTGTGTGCCTATTAAAATAACCATAATCCAGAACATTAACAACATCGAATGCTAGCAAGGATGTGTAGCAGCAGAAATTTTTATTCATTGATGGGAATGCAAAATGGTACCCTCACTTTGGAAAATAGTTTGCTTGTTTCTTACAAATTTTACCATATGAATGCAGCAAGCATGCTCCTTGGTATTTACCTAAAGAAGCTGAAAATTTCTGTCCACTCACAAACCTGTAGATGGATGTTTGTGGCAGTTTTATTCATATTTTTCGAAACTTAGATGTCCTTCAGTAGGTGAATGGATAAATAAACTGTGATACAGACAATAGAATATTATTCCATGCTAAAATGAAATGAGTTATCAAGCCGTGGAAAGACGTGGTAGAAACTTCAAGGCAGATTGCTAAGTGAAAGAAGGCAATCTGAAGGGTGACATACTGTTTTATTTCTACTGATGTTCTGGAAAAGGCAAAAAATCTAGAGATAGTAAAGAGATCAGTGGTTGCCAGGGCTTCGGGATGAAAGAGATGAATGGGCAGAGCATAGAGGATTTTTTAGGGCAATGAAAATACTCTGTATGATATGATAATGGTAGATACATGTCATTATCCATTTGTCCAAACTCATAAAATGCCCAGCACCAAGAGTGAACCGGAATGTAAACTACGGAGTCTGGATTATAATGATTAGTCAACAGAGGCTCATAAATTCTGGTGGGGGATGTTGATAATGGAAGAGGCTATTCGTGAGAAGTCAGGGGGTCCGGGGAAAGCTCTGTAACCCCCACTCAATGTTGCTGTGAACCTAAGACTGCTTTAAAAAATGAAATTTATTTTTTAAAAAGTAATTTGCCTGTAAAAATTCATGAAACTATTTATGATTCCTGCAGTTTTGTATGCATTACATTTCATTTTAAAAATCAATTGTATTATTGTTACCTAACTATGTAAAAAATTAGAAAATGAAACCCAAAGCAATTTGTCCTGTGGAAACATGTGAAATATTTAGGGGAAAAAAATTAGCATGAACGTGCAATATCTCTATTCTGGAAACGACAAAATATGGCTGAGAAAAAACATAGAAGACAAATGATCAAGATTCTGACTCTGGCATTGAAATTGACAAATAAATCAATACAAGAATAGAGACCAGAAATAAACCCAAACGTACAGAGTCATTTGTTTACTTTTTAACCAAAGTACCAAAGCAATACAAAGTATACATTTTTCAATTTGAGATGGATTGCAGATTTAAACTTAAAAGCTAAAACCATAAAACTTTTTAGAAGTAAATATAAGAGATTATCTTCATGATTGAAGATAAGCACAGATTTCCTTGACAAATCACAAGCATAAGAAGAAAAACATGAAAATAAGACCTCAAAAATTTTTAAAAAGTCTTCTCACCTAAAGAGAGCATTAAGAAAATGAACAGACAAGTCATAGAGTGAGAAAATATTCATAAATGTTGAGAAAGCACTGTAATTCCTTTAACTCTAATAAAAATAAATAATTCCTTTAACTCTAATAAAAATGCAAGTAATTCAATAAAAAGTAAGCAAAATATTTGTACATAAAAGAAATATACAGGTTTTTTTTGTATATTCTTTGTATGGGTCATTGAGCAAGTGATAAAATCCTCAATATGATGAGTCATCATGGAAATGCAAAATAAATGCACAATGAGATAAATACATACCAAAGAAAATGGCTAAAATTAAGTATGTTGGTACCATTGGATGTCAGTCAGGATGCAGGATGTTGACTCCCTTGCAGTTGTGGCAGGAATGTAAAATGATACAACCACTCTGGAACAAAATTTAGACAAATTCTGATAAATGTAGGTACAGACCTACCCTATGATCCAGCAAATCCAATCTTAAGAGAAATTGCAGTGTACATCCACATGATGACTTGTACAGGAATAACACTGAGGTGTCCCTCGTAATAGCCAAAAGCTACAACTGAATCAAATGTCCATTAGGGTGGTCCAAGGATGGACCACGTGGTGTGTGTCCACATAGTGAAAGAAACATCTGATGATGACTCATGACTGTAGGCTTAGGGAAGAAAGCTTTATTGGTTTAAAGGTATTTTTAATTCTATTAGTATTTTTATATGATGTTCTTAAAAGGGTAAATACAACCCTTAGTGGAAAAGAAACCAAATGTGCATCTAGGGAGAGGAGGCGTGCAGACATTGAGTTCCATACCTTGAGAAGGGATTGGTCACATACATAATATCATTTTTTAAATCTCAGCACATACCTCAAGATTTCCACATTGCATTATATACAAATTTGTAGCAAAAGGTAAATAAACATTGAGAGTGATTAGTGATAGGAATGATGAAGTTTTTAAGAATACATATATGAATGCTTTCAGTAACCTTTGGATTACTAATGAATAATAATAAAGGAATTGTTTGATAAATAGGTAGACATGTAACAAAAAACAAAAAGTTAATGGCACTGTGGAAAATAGTCTTGAAGTTCCTCATAATGTTCAACATAGGAGTTAGGGGTGTAGCTCAGTGGTAGAGTGCTTGGCTAGCATGCATGAAGCCCTGGGTTTGATCCCCAGCACTGTGAAAGAAAAAAGAAAAGAACAAGGTTAACCATAGAGACATAGAGTTATCATGTCATCCAGCAATTCCACTTCTAGGTATACCAACAAGAGAAATGAAGACATATGTCCACACAAAAATGTACAAAATGCTCATAGCAACATTAATTATAAAAACCATAATGTGGAAAAAGCTGTGTCCATCAATTATGAATGAATAAATGTAAAGTGATATATCCATACAATGGAATATTATTCTGTCATGAAAATGATGAAGTTCGTATACATGCTGCAACACAGATGAAACTTAATATGCTAATTGAAAGAAAATCTAGTCATAAAAGTTCCCATATTATGCGACTCCATTTATATGGATGTGCAGAAGAGACATAGACTCCTGGTTGTCTGAATCTAGAAAGAGGCAGAAAGGGGTTGAGGGTGGCAAGGGGAGTGACCGATAATAGGTATGATGTTTCCTGGGGAAAGTGGCAAAAATATTCTTAAATCAATTGCCGTGATGTTTTCACAGCTCTGAATCCATTTTTAAAGCATTGAATTATATACTTTAACTGGATAAATTATATCATATGTGAATTACATTTCATTAAAGTTGTTAGCATAAAAGTTGCCAATGATAACACCTCACTGGTAGATAGACAGGTGTTTACTGTAAAGTTCCTTTAATTTTGCTGTATACTTGAAAACTTTTTAAAATAAAACAATGTTAATAAGATCTTGCTTGCGCTTATCTTAAATTTAGAGGAAAAAACGCAGAAAGCAGTTATCTGTACAATACTTAGACTTCAAGTTAGGAATAGGCCACCTTTTGCTTTAACACTTCCGGCATCCTTGATACATATGATCTTGGGCTATCTCCGATGAGTATGTGCCAGGATCCACTGATGCATCATTGCCTGCTCTGGATGTCACAAAGCTCTTCCCTATATACTACTGAGACATGAATCCTTGTCACTTCCTCTCGGACTTGATCTTAGCTTCTTGAAACTTCTTCCACACTTCTTCCCATTCTCTTTGAAGGGAACAGTCAGATGTCTCTGAATATCAGTTTTTCAGACTTTAAATGCCCCATCCATTCAACTGTTCTCCATTGGCATGACCCCCAGACCCTTCACTATCTGGGATACCTGTCTTTGAAAAATCTGTATCTTCTCTCAAATCCCCAAGTATAAAAAAAATGGAACAGTATGGCCCAGGTGAGTCCTGATCAGCATTAAGTAGAGAGGAGTTCCTCCTCTTTCATTGAAGACATTTTACTTTTGATACAACCTAGAATTATGGTATCTTTTCTAAGCAACCATAGTTCACTGCTATAGAAATGAAAACCCTCAGCCCATTTCCATATATTACTAAATACATGATGCTTCTCCCCTCTATACCTGAAAGATTCCTTTTTAAAATTCAAGGACTTTCCTCAGCAAGTGTTTTCAGAGTGCTATGTGTCTGGATGCCTGGTTTAGTGGCCACCTACCTTTGAGAAGGCTGCTTTTCTGGATTTGCGTCATTTTCGTGATGAATAAAGCATGGAGAATCACTCTCAGCTGGTAGCGATATTCATAGACTTTCCAGATTGGAAGAGACCTTAAAAGACCGTCTCATCCCTCCTCCTGTCGTCAAACATGATGATATCTGCACTCACCCTCTCCAGAGAGAGGGCAGCAGCTGTCACCAATCTACCCAGATCTCCAGGCTGTCCCTCTGTGACCCAGCCTCAGGTTAGCATATTCCTGTTGATTAAGAGTTTTGAGAGCCTTGGATGAATGCACTATTGAAATTAGCAGGAAGTAGTGGAAATAATTTGCCTGCACTCAGCGTCTTCTGCCGATAGCATCTGCCAAACTAGTGGAATTGCGGGCAGGCAGAGATGCTGTGCGCACCGCGGGTGCTGAGGGGGCTTGGAGCTCCCTGCACCACAGGCAGATAATTACGCACTCCCAGTCATCCACTTGGAGAGGATGCTATGAATAGAACTCCACCTCACCATGTGCTGCCCATAACCCAGGAAGGGAAAGATTTTCTGAAGAAAGTAGGTCAGCGCAGTTCCTAGAGAGCAGGTCATTTCCCCTATTGCTTAGGTCCGTCCTAAGACGTAGAGTCTCTTACTGAGAAGAGACCAGCATTTCGGCATTCACAGTACCGGGGGTTTTCTCTCTCCCGCTCTTGGTACTCATATCAAGTTCTTATATTTTTGCAGCATTTTTGCAAAAGAGAGTAGCACAGACTTGGAAGCAAGATGTGGGTCATGAAATTCCAAAATTGGCCCTTGGGTTATGAGATTTCAGAAAGCATTAACTACCCCAAGATGCATATTAATTCCCATGGCAGTTTTAACACGTG
This sequence comes from Sciurus carolinensis, assembly GCF_902686445.1. Classification (NCBI taxonomy): domain Eukaryota; kingdom Metazoa; phylum Chordata; class Mammalia; order Rodentia; family Sciuridae; genus Sciurus; species Sciurus carolinensis. The sequence continues at coordinate 15,170,376 of NC_062226.1, read as the reverse complement.
TCATCAAATTGAGGCTCCTCCCAACAGAGCATCGTGCTTCATTTCCCCTCCCTTTGAGTGTAGGCAGGACTTATTGATTTGCTTCTAACAATTGGAGTGTGACCAGGGAAAAGTTGTAGCCTTCCAATGGCGAAAATTGGCAGACATGACCTTAACCAGACAATGAAAGTTAACAGCAATGGTAACATTGTACCCTGGACCTGGAACTGGCTTTGTAGATTGTACCTGGTCAGCTAGTGTTTCCATGTGGGGTAGAGCTTGTAGGGTTTTTTTTGGGTTTTTTTTTTTAACTTTTAAAATTTGTTTTAGTTATACATGACAGTAGAATGCACTTTGATACCTCATATATCAAATGGAGTATGATTTCTAATTCTTCTGTTTATACATGATGTAGGTACATGGGGAGAAAAAAATGTCCGATTCCCTCTACTATCTTTTCTAAACCCACACCCCCCCTTTCTTCCCTTCACTCCTTTCTACCTAAAGTAACTCTATTCTTTTCTACCCACCCCCATTGTGAATTAGGATCCCTGTATCAGAGAACACATTCAGTCTTTGATTTTGGGGGATTGACTTATTTCACTTAGCATTATATTCTCCAGCTCCATCCATTTGACAGCAAATGCCATGATTTCATTCTTTTTTGAAGCTGAGTAATGTTCCATGGTTTGTATATCCCATATTTTCGTTATCCATTCATCTGTTGAAGGACACCTAGGTTGGTTCCATTGTGTAGCTATTGTGAATTGAGCTGCTATAAATGTTGATGTGACTGCATCACTATAGTATGCTGATTTAATTCCTTTGTGTATAAACCAAAAAGTGGGATAACTGGGTCAAATGGATCCAGTTCAAGTTTTCTGAGGAATCTCTGTAACACCCATACTTATTTCAATGCTCCACTTAAAAAAAAAAATTATTTGTTCTAATTAGTTGTACATGACAGTAGAATGCATTTATACATTTTGCTAGATCATACATAAATAGATTATAATCTCTCATTTTTCTGATTATACATATTGCAGGATCACATAGGTCATGCAGCCATACATGTACATGAGGTAATAATGTTTGTTTCACTCTACTATCATTCCTTTGGTGTCTTGAAATTTTTTATTTTAATCTTTGAACTTGCACTTTGTTTTTTTAAATTGCCAATTTTAAAAAAATTATTTATTTTTCTTTTTACAGATTGCATTTTGATTCATTGTATACAAATGGGGTACAACTTTTCATTTCTATGGTTGTACAGGAAGTAGATTCACAACATTCATGTAGTCATACCTGTACATAGGGTAATGATGTCTGTCTCAGTCCACTAATCTTTCCTTCCCCCACCCCTCCCCCCGTCATTTCCCTGTACACAATCCAAACTTCCTCCATTCTTCTCTTATAGCTCCCCTGTTATGTATTATCATCTTGCACTTTGTTGATGAAATAAAATGTGTCTTTGAGCAGACGAGGCACACAATATGCATGTCTACCATTGGTTGCTATTTGATTTACATATTTAGCATTTAGAATGTTCCCTGAGCACAGGATTCCAATGGACCCACACTGCATAGAAGTTCAGTGAAACCCAGAGCAAGTTAGTACAAGGTAAAAGTTAGCAGATTTGCTTACATCCAGGATTGGGTAAGCAGGGACACTGACAGCCCTTAGAAGTCGTTCTTCCCTTTGAACTTGCTTTGAATGCAGAAGCAAGGTGATGGTGTTCTATGAGACATAAATTACCGTGCCTTCTTTTCTACTCCTGTTATTCCTCTTTCAACTTCCTGCTTATGAGAGAGAGAGAGAGAGAGAGAGAGAGAGAGAGAGAGAGAGAGAGAGAGAGAGAGAATGAAATGTAGGAGACTCAATGTTCCTTTTGTTCTTAGACCTCTCTTTTTCATCAGTACACCAAAGGTAGAGAGTGTGCATATTAAGAAGCAACAGAAAAACAGTCGTCTTGGTTTTGCACAGCATCTTTGCTGGTTTGGTAAGAACAAAACGCATACAAGCACAAACTTCAGAATACGAAATTGTATAATTTTGGTACTACTGCACCAGTTAATGCTCTTATATTTTCACTTAAAACTGTCACGGTACA